>NC_135775.1:23624684-23685413 GCF_028453695.1 Augochlora pura | reverse complement strand
TCTCTCTCTCTCTCTCTCTCTCTCTCTCTCTCTCTCTGTCTCTCTCCGCGGGAACCTATCTGCTGCGAGAGGGCCAGGTAAAACCGGTCGCCGGTTCGCCTTCGGTTCTGCACGGTTGGGGGTTGCGGCCGGCGCATAGCTGCCTGACAGGTTCAGGTACGCCGGGGGAGAGACCGAGGCGAGAACGAGACAAAGCCCTGGGAAACATATTTCGCGGCGGCTGATGCATTATCCGTGAGACGTCCGCAACAGATAGCGTCGCGGCGAAAACGTCGATAGTCTTTTTCACGCGAATGAAGTCCCTTCGACACCCCACTTCCGGTTACCGACGTCCTCGTCTGGCGCCGTCGAATGAGAGGCGAAAATGCGGGGACGACGATTAACCCTTTGCAATCGAGCGATTCGAAAATGCCGAAAATTAACGTCGAAGATGCTGTGCTAAAAATTATTTTGAGATTAATTTCGATAATGCCGAAAATTAACGCCGAAATTGCTGTGCTAAAAATTATTTTGAAATTAATTTCGAAAATGCCGAAAATTAACGCCGAAGATGCTGTGCTAAAAATTGTTTTGAAATTAATTTCGAAAATGCCGAAAATTAACGCTAAAGATGCTGTGCTAAAAATTGTTTTGAAAATAATATCGAAAATGCCGAAAATTAACGCCGAAGATGCTGTGCTAAAAATTGTTTTGAAAATAATTTCGAAAATGCCGAAAATTACCTAAAAATTACCTAAAATTACTAAAGACACTGTATTCATAATTACTTTTAAATTAATAATAGACATAGGCATTTATGTAAAGGAAAAATTGTCGTAGTCGATGTCACCTGCATTCTTTTGATATCTTTTTTATTAGTGTCTTTAGGTTAGTATATTTGTATTTTTATCTTGTAATTTCCTTTGGCATTTTAATGGTTTTAATATTCTTGCGGAGTTTCAGTGAGAAAGCTGAATGAATTGTTAAGAGTTTGGAAGGAGGAATTAAGGACAGTTAGGTTCAATTTTAATGTAGGAACGCATAAAAGTGTCTTAATTGTTGAGATAGAATAGCTTCGAGTGCAGGGGGTTAATGTAATTATGAGGGTGAGACAATGGAAATGTCTCGTTGAATAAAAGACGGTGAGCGGTTCTTGTTAAATTTTAGATGGCGAACATTTTCTGTTAAATATTAGATACTGAACAATTTTTGTTCAATTGAAAACGGACGACATTTCCTGTTAAATATTTTATACTAAAAAATGTTTGTTACGTAGAAAATAGAAGATATTTTTTTTAAAATAAGAGATACTGAATACTTCCTGTTAAATATTCAACATAGAACAATTTTTGTTAAATTGAAGGCACTGAACATGTTCTATTAAATAAAAAATACTAAATAATTTCTAAATAAAATTACAGGAATCTTTAACCCAACAACCGAGTAACAGCAACCCTTAAAACTGTAAAAATCGATTCCGAATTTTCCAAATTTTTCCGTAGAAAGCTTTTAGCAACAAAGCAATTCCAAGTTCTCGGATTTGTAAAATAAGAATTTTACCGCCGTTCGGCGGTTCCGCGGCTAATGACAAGCCACTTTCGCTCGGCGACGGGAACACTTCGTAGGAATTCCGTGGCGGCCATCAGTCGCATCGACACCTCGCCGCGCATTCACCGGGGCGTCCCTTTTTCGTTTTCCCCTTCCACCTCCCGTCCTCCATCTGGCCATAGATAGCCGGTGAAGGAGTTCACCGACGATTTTCGCGTGACCATTGAGACCCGTCGGTGCTCTCTTCCACGTCCGCTTCTCCCCGCGGTGCCCAGGTTTTTTTGATGATCCCGACGTAATTTTCCGTCATCCAGAGCGTCGTCGCGTCGGATGACGGTCGCTTCTTCCACTCTTCTCCGGTCCCCTTCCCGCCTCTTCCACCGCTTCTTGGCCGGAGCGGCCGCAAAAGTGACTGTAATAGTTTCCACAGGGAACAATGCCGGGATTTTCGAGAGTTTCGAGGTAAATGCGCGGCGTCCGCGCGACGCGTTTCTCTTCGCGGCTGAAAGAGTCGTCGTCGCCGGGCGATGAACGGTTCCCCGGAAAGATTCTCGCGGGCTCGCTTTTCTTCTTTTCCTCTTGTCCCATTCACGCCGCTCGGCTTCTATCCCTCCCCTTCCCCTTCCCCCTCGTCACGACCCCCGCGTTTTGTTCTACCACGGTCTCTCGTCGATCCGACGCGGTGCGGTTCGACGGAACGCGCGGACGACAGAAGAGCCAATTACTGTGCCCTGGTAGGCGGCTTTGCGAGCTTTCGATGGGAAATTGAACTTTGCCGCTCCATGATTATTTAGCATTAACGAGCATTGAAGCGTCGAAGAGGGATACGATATATCGCGTGCTTTTAGCTATATTTGTTCCTTGATTTTAACACTTTATAATAATATCACTTAATAAGTAATTAATTTAGTTTCGGAGAAATATTTGAAATTTATGGTTTTGTGCAGGGGGTTTAGAGTTATAGTGTAAAGGGTTAAATGACGTTCTTTTAGGATTTGAAATATATTTTTAGTAATGTTAATTTTGCTATGGAAGATGTATGTAATGTTTTTTTTAATATTGGGAGGGTTATTATGGTTAGTGAAAATTAGTTACTGTGGTTTTTTAAGGAAATACTGTGATTTAGTTACTGTGCTTCTTCTTCGACCACTGAGCTTTGTATTTATTAATATCAATATTAAATTTTCATTTATTAATGCAAATTTAATACTTAATACACTTTCATAAATTTTATGCTCTATAAAAAAATCTAACATAGTAATAAATCATTTAAAAGTTCATATTAGAAATCACTGCTTTAACTAAATTTGATCTCTACGTATAATACCATTACACAGGTTTTATCTAATCTTAATAATTAACAAATGCAATTTATTCTCGATCCCTCTATTTTTATTGAATTATAATATGCTTTATTTAAGGCACTAAAGGTACCTTATATGAAGGTAAAAATCGAAAACGATTCTAATAAAATTTCTGTTATTTAAATTACCTAAAACAACCCTTACTATTAAAAACAGAAAGTACATTTACCTTAATACTTTACATAAACTTTAAATTCTATAAAATTAAATTTTAATAACTCCTGCCATTATAATGTCTAGCTCATAATCCCTAGCTCATAATCCCTATCTTATAAATTTTTTCTAGCTGCAACAAAATTATTTATATTCAACATCAATTTATCGTTTACACCACTCGACGTCACTTATTTAATTCTCCCAAATCGAACGCGTCGATTCGACGATATTTTCACGATTCTCCCGACCAGCGAAAGGGGTCGAAGGGGTCGCGGACTCGTCGCGACGGGCAGCCTAACGCGAGTAGGCGGGTCGCATTGATATTTTTCCGGCGGCAGGAAATTTCGCGGGCAGGACCCCGCCGCCCCCCCCCCCCCCCCCCGGGGGGGGGGGGGGGGGGCATCGATGAGAATACTTGGACGAGATTCGGAATCTTTCGGCCTCTCTAATGAAGCCTTAAATGGGTTAACGTCCAGTCTACCTTGCGATCAATAGTCTCTCGGTATGCCTATTTCTGTCTTTCTCCCGTGTTTTGCCGCGGCGCGCGCGCGACCGTATGCATGTGTGCACGTGTGCGTAGGTGTGTGTAGGTGGGATACGCGCGCGTCCGCAGTTTTGGCATTAATGCGCCGCCGGAATTTGTTTCGTGAATTATTCGCCGGGCTTGTTCGAGGCGTCCGCCCCTCCCCCTCTCTCTCTCTCTCTACTCTTCGTGTTTAGAGCGATTATGTTTTATTCTTCGCGCGAGCGACGGGTACCGTTTATTTTGAAAGCGGTGTAAGTCCATTTTCATTCGCGTCGGACGGTATTAACGCGTTTGCCTGGCGCCGTTTCACGGGACACGACCAACGATTTTGTATCGCGCGTATAACGAGCACGTAGACGGGGAATTCGTTGCGTCGACGTCTGTCGCGTTCGTCCGCGAGGAATCATTCGGCAGCCGATGAAAGTGTCACCCCTCGATGATCGTTCGCGAAGTGATTCAGCGATAGGAGAATCTGCGTCGAAGATTAATAGACGAGAATTTTTGAAAATTCGTTCTCGTTATTGTTAACAAAGCGTGGGAGTATAAGTATTGTTGCCGGAGTGTATAGTTTGTGATAATTAATTATTGATAAATTGACAAATAAATTCGTGAATAAATTACAAAAGAGCCTGTAAGATCTGTCGTTTAAGTAAATAACACTGCTAAGTAAGACACAGGAATTAATAATACAATCTATAATATTTTAAAATGTAGTTTATGATATAATCTGTGATATAATTTGTAATTTAATTTATAGTGTAATAAAGTCTATAATATACTCTATCATTTAATTTGTAATATAATATAGTCTATGATATACTCTATAATTTAATTTAGAGAATAGTATAGTCTATAATACACTCTGTAATTTAATTTATAGTATTATATAGTCTATAATATACTCTATAATTTAATTTATAGTATAATATAGTCTATTCCTAATGTAGTCCTACTACCTCTAATATAGTCTATAGCCAAATCCTATAATATAATAGAATATAATCTGCAATATAATCTATAATCTAATCTACAATATTATCTGAAATGCAATATAATATAGTCCATACTATAATCAATAATATAATGTATAACCTAATCCACAATATAACCTAAAATTCAATTTAATATACTCCACACTATACTCCATACTATGATCTAAATTAATAATATAATAGCCACATTAATCTGATCATCATATCCGAAAGAATAGCCGGCAAATAGGAGCTTAACCGCGGAAATAGCAGAAAGAAATTTGATTATGGCTGGAAGGAGAACGGCGTGAGTAAATTAAATTTTTAAGGAAAGTAATAGACGATCTCAGATAATTACTGGCGGCTTAATGAATGCGTATATTAAGCGGTGCTTAAAAATAATAAAATTAAAAAATAGAAGCTTCTTCTCGCGGGGTTATTATACTACTACTCTACAAGAACCTCGCAAGCTTAGCAGAGCGTGGTTTCGATCCACGGACCTCTGGGTTATGGGCCCAGCACGCTTCCACTGCGCCACTCTGCTGTTGTACTACCCCTACCTAAATGTACTTTTTCAAGGGATGGTACTAGACGGTGCACGCGAAACAAGCATACTTAACCCTTGAACGAACCCCTTACATTTCTTGTCATAAGTAACATCGTGGGGTTGCGAGCGGCTCGAAATATAATATACATATTTTATATTTTCGAGATTGTAAATAATATTTTGGTTGTTAAGATTTTATATTTTATAGTTTGAAGGTAAGAAATAACGTTTTGGTTATTAAAATTTTATATTTTATAATTTGGAGATAGGAAATAATATTGAATAATAATAAGAATAATAAATATATGTTTTATAGTTTAAAGATAAGAAATAATATTTTAATTATGAAAATCTTATAATTTATAGTTTGAAAATAATAGATAATATTTTGTCTATTAAATACGACATAAATTATTAAGATAAAGAAAACCACAATGTCTTAGTATTTATTTACACATTAACAAACAATTAATAAAACAATTATAAAGTTACCACCAACCCCATGGGGTTGTTATATGTTTAAATACACCTCTCGTTCACAGCTCCTCGAAATTTGTGAAATTAATCTTTCCAAGTAGCAAATAATAAAATACAAATTAAAAATCCTTTAATCCTAATTTACAATACAACAATTGTTATCGAATTTTGTACTACCATTTTACAGTCTATACTTGAATTCGTTGATTTCAAGTATTCTTTTTTAGTAGAAACGCGATGATTTCGCGACGAACATTCACGGTTCCTTAAATAAACAGATGCGACTAGATTATTGACGAAATGAATATGTGGATTTATTATAGCAGATGTGCCAATAGGGAATCCAGCATGTCGTGTCTGAATCAATACTCGTTGCCGTCGAAATTAACACGTTCGTAGACCTCTGTGACCAATTGTGGATTTTGCTTCAATGTATCCAACGTATATATCCCAATCCTTTGGGCCTTGATTGGGCGCGTGTATAAAGTCTAATGATCGTGTATTATACTATCATGATTGTTTAATTTTAATAACCCCTTTGTACTCGGTGAATTTTCTCCGATCGGCCGCCAACCATGTAGATCATGCTTATTCATGAAGTAACAGCGAACGCTTCGACTAAAATTAATAGGACACGACGATGGTAATAATTATTTTATTTAAATCAAATTTGGTTTAAGATCGAATTGATATTATAATTAAAATATAATTATTGGGGGTGTTGTTACGTTTTTTGTGATAGAACGTTCACAGAAGTATAGTAAATGTCTATATTATACATTTAGAAAAATATTGACGATATAAATTATATAATAACATAAAAAATTTATATAACTAAATATTTTATAATAATGAAATAATGAAAGATAAAGAATATTTATTCACGACAAGGTGTCAATAAAAAATGCAATATAGCATCTGCATGATATATTCAACAAAACATTGAACTCTAAATTATATTAATAATAATATAAATATAAAGACATTTTTTTATGCCTTTGTATCGCCTCTATAAACAATGAAACATAGAATCTGCATTATACATTTACGAAAATATAGTCCTCCAAATTATCTTAACAAAAATAAATTCCTGAGAAATATAAAGGTATTGATTTATGATACATCGCCTCGATAAACAATGCACCTCTCACGCTAAACATTTCGCTTGATTTTTCAACAGAGACGCTGCAACATTCTGTTCCCCAGAATTCACCCTATTCACTGGAATATATGCTAGAGAACGATCGGATTGTATAACGAGCGAGATTCTAGGACCAATTAGCTCATTCTAGCATACGCTCGCGCATTCGAATTCGATCGAGCAGTTGTGTCACTTTTATATAATCGTCGGAACAATCACATTGCCGACAATAGGAAGAATGCGTTGTTACGTCTTTGTATAGTCGCAGAACAAAAAAATAAAACTCGTATACATCGCTCAGGACAAACACATTGCACGCCGTCCGACCGATACACAAAAGTCCATTCGAAAAACCTTATGCAACAGTTTTGCAGTTAAGCATTTTTCAATCATTTTCTCCGCTCATCGATCGTTCATCTATTGCTTTGTAATCGTTACAAATATAATTGCTAGACATAGAACCTTGTTAACTATAAATTAATAAGGAACGTTCAACTTGGATCGATTTTATAATTATAAAATAAAATGTGTTGTTTAAAATAATATGACAAAGCGGTGCGCGATAAAATTATCGTAAAATAAACGAACGCGTTATTTATCTAGGAACAATATTCCAAAAAACGTCCACGCGGAACCGATTACAAAATAAAAGAACGTGCCACTTAAAATAATGTTACAAAGAACCCACGTCCACGAAATTAATTACAAAATCGAAGGACGTGTTGTTCAAAATAATATTACAAATATTTCCGATGCGTGCTTGGTAATATCTTTATATAATATAATATAATTACTATATAATATAATTTATATTGTGGAGTATAATATAATATAATATAGCCGATAATATAGTTGATAATATAAACTATAACCTATAACCATAATATAGACCATACTATAACCTATAATCTAATATAGACCATACTATAATTTATAATCTAATATAGACCATACTAATATAATACAGTCTATAATATAATCTACAATATAATATAATATAAATCATACTATAATCTACCACATAACCTAAATTAACAATATAATAAACCCCGTAAATATCAGAAAGAAATTCGATTACAGCTGCCATTTAAATTAACATATCAAAGCGCGGCGTCCACGAAAATAATTACAAAATCGAAGAGCCTGTCGCCAAACTAACATCTCGAATAACAATTTCCCCTAAGCGATCACCGGTAAACAAATAATTACAAAATAAAATGTCACATTATATAAAACGATATTCCACTCGACGTAGTATCGAAGGGAACGCAGAAAATAATGATAAAACAGCGAAGAACGTGTTGTCGAAAATAATATACCCGATAATATTTCCGAGGCGGCGGCGGCACGCGCGGAAATAATAACGAAGCGAAACGCGGGCAGGTCCCCGCAAATATTCCGCGGGCCGGAATTACCGAAGGCATCGAAATTTCTGAAAACCCCGTGACACGAGACGCTGCCGCCTTCCGGCCGCATAATTATCCGTAATGAACGACCCGAGGCCGAAGGGTGGGGGGTGGAGTTCGAAGGGAGGGGGGTGGAGACTCCGATACCTCCTGGAGGAAACGCGACCCGAATCCGAAGTGGCCGCCGAAGAATGCGCATCCCGATAGGCGGACCGGGGGCTCCGCATTAACGTCCATATGAGAATCCGGCATTAATCATGGCCCGGGCCGATCCCGGGGCCGCGCGCAAACCGGCGAGAGCCAATTTCGAGCATGTCATCAAGACGGCGGAACAAGGCATCCGACGCGCGACAAACCAGGGGTGGGGGGTGGGGATCGATCCCGGCCGACGCCGCCGTCGCCGGTTGTTCCGCCGAATAAATAAGTCAAAGCCGGAAGTCGATACAAAGAGGAAGGCAAACGCGATATGCTCAAAGCGGCGCGTAATATCGTCAGCGCCGTCGTAGTCGACGCCGAAACTTCTGTCGTCGCGGCGCCTGTCGCCGCTTTAATGCAGCCGTCAATCCTCTCGGTCTCTCTACGCCGAAAAGGCGCGACGCGACGGACGACTTCCAGCCGAATTTTCCACCCCGTGATCGATCGATCCGCATCGATCCCTTCAGACCCCTCTATCCGCAGTCTCATTCGCTACGTGGCTGGTTTTTATTAACATCTCGAAACAATTTAATTAACTTAGCACGATGTTTAAACGGTTATTCTGTTTTGAAGGAGAGAATGTATTAGGTTGGTGAAATTTTGGAATTTTAACCCTTTGCGTTCAAAGCGATTTTAGCTCTTTTAAAATAATTTTTCTGTCTTATAACATTTTCATTTTAAGCGACGATCTTTTTGTAGCTATACAAATTATTTTAAACGGTGAAAGAACAATATCAGAGGTGCCTGAGGGTCACCGTTCGAGTGCAAAGGGTTAAGTGGATATATAACATTGCATATCTTTTTCCAGAAGCTGTTTATTTAATTAAGATAGTCTCCATTTGCTTCAATATACTTTTCCCAATGAGATTTTAACCCTTTGAGACCGTTTTAATTGTAAACCAAAAATCATTTCTCTAGCTCATACTATTTCTCTTTTACGCGACATAATATATTGTCTGCTTATAAAATTAATTCTCGCGACTCGTATCGACAGTTTCGTTATTAACAATTTTCTGAATTTGAACTTTGTTGTTATAAAAATTATTTTTAAATGTGACATAAATAATTTTCGAGTCACCACTTATTAAAGTGCCCAATCCGCAAGTCGAAAACTTCCTACCCCGATAACTTCGATTTTTAAGGTTATGATTTCGGTGCGCCGATGGAAATCGGGTTTTCGGACGCGGCGCTCCCGAACGCATTACCATATCGAGCTATATTTTAATACGGCTGCGTGTCCGCGTAACTGCCGGACATTTAAAAATTATACTTGCAAACAACGGCAACGTAATTAACGCCACGCACCATTATCCGTTGGACGGCGGCGAGGCGGACGCGATCTCGCATGCCGGCGCCGCCGCCACGGAATTTGTACGACGCTTTCGCGGCGGGACGCGCGGCGCGTGGACGCTTGACGAGATCCGAATCGCTAATTTGTGGATGATGGATCGAATCATGGGATCGGAGAGAATTGTTAAGGGGATAGATATTTTCTTGGACGTCGATGATCCGTGGAGATTTTGTTGCTTTGTTGAAACTTATATGTTCGAGATTGGATTTATTTAAAATAATTGTGATTTATTTTGTAGAATATTTATAATGTGAATTATTTGTTTTAAGAGTCGCTTATAGTCTATTTGAGATATTTAACTCTTTAAATTGAGTTATTTAGTTCCTTAAATTGAAATATTTAACCCTTCAAATTGAGATATTTAACCTCTTAAATTGAGATATTTAACCCCTTAAATTGCAATATTTAACTTCTCAAATTGAGATATTTATTCAAGTGTGTTAAATTGAAATTAGATCACTTATATTATGTTTAAACATTGAAGTAAAGTTTGTCGAATAATAAATATAATTAATATAGGTCCTATAGGAATTTATTAGTTGTTCAGTCTCTTAATTTTTTCAATTGTAAATACTTTATCTCTTCTACGCATAAATATCCACCATAATAATAATAATTGTCTCGTTAAGACCATTAACCAATTACGATGCTCCGCGATCTCAGCGTTTTTTTTTTCGCTAGGAAACTAAGCAGCCGCGGAATACATTATCCGCGTAATTGATTCGACAAGGAGGGAGGCCCGCTCGTTGGATCGTTAAATAAAATGACATACAATTACGTCAATGAATTTTTCGACGAGCCGCCACCGGTAAGAAGAACACCGGCCCCTCCGCTCCTCGTTACAGTATGTATATCGTAAACGCAATATCCGTTCCGCGATTATGCAAAACCCCGTCCAGGGCTCCGATAATTCAGTGGCATTAAATATTGATATTAAGTATTTATTAATCGAACGCCAGGAGAAAATCTGGGAATCGGTCATTTGTTCGTTCACGGGCCGCGCGCCGTCGTCGTCGTCGTCGGCGGCGATGCCGGGGGGAGGGTTATGGAAATAACGTTGAAATATGTTTACATAAATAATTAATATTTCGATGGTATTTAATAACATCGTAATTGGCTGCGGGAGTTAAAGATTCAACGAATAACAATTGTTCCCGTCCGCGGATCCCGTTATTCAATTAGAGCGGCGCGCTGTCCATGATACCTGTGTATCATCGATGAAATTAATACGCGCACGGGGTTAGCATAATCCAAGGAATATTAATTCACCCGCCGGATAAACTATTTCGATGCCTCCGATAAAATGACAGCCGTCGGGTGGGTCCCCGATCCGTTGTTTATTTAACAATATCCCTCGGCGGGAACACGAGGAGCTGCATTTTCGCACGAAAATTTCTACTTTGTCAATTATTTATTAACAACGCAATTAACTGCGATCTTTTAATTCTTTATCTACCCTATACTGTTGTAAGATTATTCTAGAATGTACAATATTTTTCTCCGATCATTTTTATTTATTATTAATAGTATAGAATCAATTCAAGACGATGCGAAAGCATTTAAAAGGATTTTAGTTATTCGGAAAAGAAATAAATCTCTGCTATGTTCCCGCTTCTAGCAGCGACTGTACACAATTTTTGTTCGACTATAGTAACGAACATTGTCCGGTAATTGATAGAGTCCTCGAGCACTCCGCGGCGATGGGCGATCCGCGAACGACGCCGTTCCTTCAATTTCGCCCGGCGACATTTAATTACGCGAATATCATTATTAATATTCATGCGAGTAATTAGCAACTCAAAGGCCGGCGGCCCGCTAGAAATTAACGCCTCGTTAATTCGTCTATATTCCGTCGTTGCGAACGATCGTAAACAGGGACAACAAGTTTTCGGCAACAGGCTAGCGTGCTGTGCCGGGCGCATCGATTCCCCTCCCCCCTAACCCCCTCCCCCTCCTCTCGCCTGCATGAGTAACGGAACGAAGACTACTTCCGGCGGAATTGACAGGCCCCGCGCAGCAATCGTTCCGCGGCGCGGCTAATATTTCATTGATGAACAACGATACTCGTTGATCGGCGACCGCGATACGTGATTCGATAACTTCCTCCCGTTGGCTGTCGATCGGTCGCAGCGGTGCGCTCGTCGACGCGCCGCCCTTAGGATTCAATTCGATACGGCCAGGGCGCGAAAACGGATCGCTTTTACGCGTTTCCAGCATTCGACGGTTAACCCTTTGCAATCGAACGACGACTCCGAGGCACCGCTAAAATTATTCTATCACGTTCGAAAATAATTTTGATAACAGTAAGGTTTAGATTTGAAAAATTGTTGGGGACAAAGGGTTAACAAACTTTGCAAAGATTTATTTTTTTATAAAACGTACGATATCGTATGATGGTAACATTTATAATTTTGCTGTGCAGCGGAAAAATTTTTAACTGTACTGTAATATTCAAATGTACTTTCAATAACTATACTATTTTTGCTTCTGTAAGCGATTTAGTAATTAATTAGGTGTAAAATATTTTTGTTGAACTTTGTGTGAACTATTTAACACATTGATGCTAATAAATTGCAATGAGATTGTGTATAAATAAATTAAAATCGTTCTCTTTCTGTGGCTTGTTTTCACGCCGTTTCGAAAATAATCGCGGTGATGAATTTATTATTTTTCTCCTCGTTGCACTAGTCTGTTGTTAATAATAAATGTCTGGAAAATGTATTTATAAAAGCAAATTGATTTCTATGGATTTTTGCAGTAACAGGGATTGCGCGTCGAGCTTCTTAAATTTATTATTGCAGGGGTTGTAGAGATAGCTTCGGAGGCTTCTATTCTATTTTTCGTATTCTGCCGCGTGTTTTCTGTTATTTTTGAAAATACGGCGGCGTTGTTACTTTCGTGAATTTTGCGTTCATGCGCAACAAGTGAAAACGGGGCGGCTAACGAGGGAGATTCGGCTCCTCTATCCGCGGGCTCTAATGAAATTCCATGTCCGATCCTTTTAATAGAATCCATCGACGAGATCCCGTTTTGATGCGCACCCTCTATCACCCTCTCCTTCCCTCTTTTTCTCTCTTTATCGTTCACTCTCTCTCTCTTTCTCTATGGTTCTCTCTATATACCGGGCGCAAAAGCGAACAGTTTTCCGGATTACCATCAGCCCCGTCTTCGCGTTCGTTTCAGATTAACGCGCCGCCCGATAATCGTCGCGCTTTTCTTCCCGCCGCGATTTCCTCGTTAGCGACGATTACGTCGACCCGGCCGGGGATTTGCGAATTATTATAAACATATTCCGGCGACGCTGAACGCGACCCCCCGTCGTTTGTAAAATAACCGACGAGAAGCACGGGAAGCGTGCGAATTTTGTGAAATGTTTTCTCGCGATGATGATTTCTCGAATCAATGGAAAACATGGTTAATGATTCTGCGATATATGGATTAAATAATTTTCTATAGATGAAGGAGTCATGAACATTTGTCTATTATATTGCAATTATATTATGTTACAATATAGTAATACATACATTGTGATATATTATAACATAATTGTACATATGTAATTTATAATGTTAATACTCAATATATATATATATATAATTTATATATATTAGTATTCATAAATTATATACGTATAATTATTCTATTAATATTAATAAGTTATATATATATGTAATTTATCTATTAATATAATTAAAGTTATAATATCATTATTACTTTAACTATATTAACTGTATTATAGTATTAACTAATATCTAATTAATATTAACAATTACTAATATATAGTCTCTAAATATAATTCACATATTATATCAAAAACATCGTCGTTTCCCAATCATAAAAGAGACATTCCTATCAATTTTGAACAAAAATTCCCTAAACAATGCACAAACGCTAAAAATAAATTTCTCTGCATTGTACATAAAACTAAATCACAAATTTTAAATTAATATACACATCGACATACCTTCACAGTTATTCCACAGGTTATGTCAATTGTTGCACAATTTTTGCATAGTTCAGAGTTCGATTCTTTCAATATCCACCGTTTGTGCAATTTACAAGAACAGTTTTGTCGTCGTCGTCGTCGAACAATACGCCGTAAGGGCAGCGCTAAATTTATCGGGATATTAACTCTACAGATGTCACTAATCAATGTTGTTTAACACATAGTGGGGGGTCCCCGAGTTATGCGGCGGTTTGCGGTGTACCGAACGTTATCGAGCAACGCATTCAGATACGAATAGCACAGAAGGAACACGCGCGCGTAATCGCCAACATTATCGTAGCATTCAGCAATGCACAATGCCGCTTCATCATCGGTAATGAAGTGTTTTCTATGACGCGTCTCTCTGCTCCACTCTGATTTCGACCGCGGGGGGGTTTATAAACTCTTTTTCTACGATTCGATTCGCGAGACTAATCTCCGTTGCATTAACGGAGACTGAATCGAAAACTGATATCGTATCACTGAACACAGATTACTATAGTTAGTTAATTTTGGAGAGATGTGCTGTTTTTAAATAATTTATAAATTGGTGTAGAAATAGTTGGTTGCAATTGTTATTTGAATATTTTGCTGCGTTTAATAATTATTCGAGTTTGGTTCTACAAATTAAATAGTTTTATATAAAAATTGAGGGTGTAGAAAGCAACTTTGTTTTTTATTAACAAGAATTGATAAATAGAATTTTTATGGATCTGTTAGTGTTCACTATTTAGTATAAAAGAGACTGTATTTGGCGATTATTATTTTTGAGACAATGCAGTTAAGGTAGAGACAATTTTTGAGGTTATAATATATTGTATAACAAAACTTAAATATATAAAAATTAGTTTACGATTCAGAGAAATTGATAACTAGCGTTTCACCTCTTAAATAATTAACGTCCTGTAAATAATCAAAAATAATAATAAACTAGAAACTCGTCAATTATTATCTAGCTAAAATCACGCATAAACAGAACTGTAATAAATCTTTTATTTCTCACTACTGAGCTTAAATAATAATATTCCACAATTGTTAAAAAGAAGCAATCACACCAGATGCAATTGTTAAAAATTATTAAAAGATCAAATTGCTATTTAATTCTATGATTAAAAACTATATATTAAACAAAACACGGATTCTTAAAACCGAATTAGATAATTTATTATATCAATGAACAAAGAGCAATTAGTTCGCGTTATATTACTCAGGCGATTGTTCGCGGCATCCCTCTGATCCCCGTTACCAGCCAGACGTCACAATTTTTCGTTTGCGAACGCAGGACGTAGGGGAAGGTTAACGGGAGCCTGTCACGTTTTCGCGGGAACACGCGTGTAAACGGAAATGAAAAAAATCCTAGTTCGAAGTGGTCGGTTATCGGAGGGGGGGGACCTGTTCGGTGGAACGATAGAACGAGAGGCGAGGGGTAGGGGCGCGGGCTCTTGCTTCATCATCCGCCGGCTCGTTATTTATTCCGAAAAGAATGCAATACCGTCTGCGAGATATCAGCCGCGATAAAAGTTGTGGCTGCAAAACGATCCCCGTGACTCCCTTATCCGACGTCGTATGTAAATGGCCGACATGTTTTCTGCTGGATATACACGTGAGCGCCGGCCACACAAACGGCCGCCCGGGCAAAAGGAAAGTCGTGTTATCTCATGTAAATCTTCACGGTGCCACGATAAGCGTGAATTTCACCGCTTGCTTATTAATATTTATGTTCGGCGTTAAGGGGTTGCGCGAGAAGGGCCAACCGTCCCGCGTACAACATCGTTCAAAAGTCTGCCGGCCCGTTGTTTCCAGCGACATTTAACGGGGGATACTAACCCCAGATATTCGGGGGATCGGCTGACATTGATTTCCATTTCTTAACCCATTATCTCAACAATGGAGTTAACTATAGTTTATGCAATACAAACGTAGGATATTTTTATTAATTTTCGTGGCTATGTTTAACCCTTTGTAGTCGTGTCTATTCTCGGATAGTCGAATTAGTTATCTATCTTTTGGTATTTCTAAGTGAAATTGTGTAATATTGTTGTAAACGTTAATATCAAGGTTATGTAATATTATTATGAATATTAATATCATGGTTATATTTGTAATATTACTAAAGTCAATACTATGTAATATTACATAACACTGTTATATATTACTTTATTATATTATATTATTTATCTCTACATAAACTTAAAATATTGCATTACATATATTTAAATATCAAAAAGAGATAAATAAATTTTACTTTTCCTACTTAATCTTGCATATTCTGTAACATATATTATAACACCTGCAAACTTAACTCAAAGAGTTAATAATTATATTACTATAAATAATACTATTATAATAATAATAATAATACTATAAATACTACAACTACAATAATAATTATAATAATTACAATGAATCTTGTGTACTTCGTATTACAAAAATAATCGACGCATAACATGACATCAACGTGTAGACGTCATACGACCGTCAAAGGGTTAATTTAAGTTGCAGGAACGATTCTAAGGGCACTAAAAATGAAACAGGATTCTTGCGTTACGTGCTGAGATCATGATCTAAGTACGGGGAATAATTTACATTTTCCACGACGCAGAAACGAAAGTACGTCACTTAAGAACGAGTATTAATCTACGATTCGTTAAAATATGCAGGTTAATTTTCATTCCGGATGTGGAATTACATTGTAAGGGAGGTTCACCGCCGAGGGCGGGCATTAAGGCCGATGAATTTATGAAACTGTCTAGAGAAAGATTCGAATTTTATGCATCCGGCAATATTAATGCGAAAGTGTATCATTTAGGAAACAGATTAAGGAATTCGATGATTCATTTCTTATGGGGGGTTATGTTCTGGAAACAATTTTTTTAACTTTTTAATATAATTATTTGCATTGATACAATCACTTTATAATCATTTAACTATGACTATAATTGGTAAAATACTAAGAAATAAATTCTCAGCGTAGAACATAACCTCGACGACCAACTTCCATAATTTTTTATCACAATTATTTGCATCGATATAATAACTCGTATTCTGTCATTATTTCACGGAATAAATATTTATAAATATTTATAATCGCTTGACAATGACTGTAAAATGCCAAGAAGTGGTTCCTCCGCGCAATCGTCTTAATTATAATCGGAGCAGTTATAAACAATAATGGCGGTACGTGGATCTCGCGTCTGACGTGAGTACTGTTGCCAACAAACCTGGTTACCACCTCGATTCGTGCTCGGAGGAAAGTGGACCAATTAAGCGAATTTTGTCCCGGGGGAAGGAAACTAAGTTCCAAAATACCATTAGGTATATTAATGTGCTTCCCTACTTTAGGTCATTCCAGGTCAGGAGGCGAACTCCTCGCGCTGCTTCCATTCTTTTATCGCAAACGGAATGCCAAGGAACAAGCACTGTATCGACCATCGTGCTTGCTGGCAGATCTATCTCGCACGGTAATCGCTAAATCGCTAATAAATAATATATTCTCGTGGAACAGTTATAAAAAAATTATAAAACATCGTTGGAACAATTATAAAAATTTTAATCATTTTATTCGATTTATTCTGCAACAATTGAAAATCGCTCTATCATTCGTTTAAATTGATTTATAAAAATAACTTGAAAATATTTAACAAGTCTTGTGGTCTTTAATATTACTTTATATTAATATCTTACGTTTCTATATTAATTCATAATAAGTAATATGTTTTTTTAAATATTATTCGCTTTTCTCTTCCGTGTCAGCATTTCTATCCAAATACGTTCTCCATCACTAAATTATTTTATAAATTCTTTTCCTGCACCCCCTGCACAGAAATAAATTTTTATATCCTCGCACATTGTTCGAAACACCATCCCATAGACTTTGTAAAAACGATTTCGTATTCATTAACGTGGAAATAATTCTAATGCAAAAGTGAAGCTTCGGATGCTACGAATAAAATTCGGTCTCCGCTTTAGACGAGAACTCCGATCGTTTTATTACATCGCGCGAAAATAATCAGCGAGATAAATAAAATTATACCGGAAAAGCAAATACTAAACGTTTAAAAACGGAAGAAAAATATTGCTGCGCCGTGGCAATAAACGTTGTGCTCAATTAAAAAATAAAACGATCGGTATAAATTTTTTTAATTTCTTTCTATAAATTTCTTTAATTTCTTTCTATAAATTTTTGTTAATATCTATTTGTACATTTCGGTTAATTTCTTTCTGTAAATTCCTGTTAATTTATTTCTGTAAAATTCTTTTAATTTCGTTCTTTCAATATAATTCTTTACTTTAAATACCTCGCGATTCCGCTGTCCGCGCAGCCATCGTAATTTTTGGAGGTTAGGCGACCGCCCCGTCGTACCCGGAGTTATCGGAGAGATTCGGTAATTGTCGGAGGGTGGGGTTCGGTTGGTTCCGGCCGTCATTAATCGGCCGGGGGTTAATTTCAAGTGTACCAGCCCGGCTATCGTAGATAGAATCAAGATTGTTCGTTCGCCGTGTGTTCGATAACGTTCGTCTGGCATCGGGGGTTCTCTCTCCGCCCCCTCTGTGGTCCCGGTACACAGGCCGCACGAGCACAAACAACGTCTCCCCGTCCGCCTCGACGGCGGAACGCCGGTGAGTATATTTGCAGATCAGTCGAGCGAGTTCTACCAACATTTCAGCATCGTTAGCATTCAATTACGCGATTATTGAGGGCCTTGGGCCGTTCGTACATCCTTACCGCCCTCTCTCTCTCTATCTCTCTCTCTCCCTCTCTCTCTGATCGATACACGTCACTTTTCGCGGGGCTCCGCGGCCGGGGGGGAGATCGAAATAATAGGGATCCGATGCCGGGATAACTTTTCCCTCGCGAGGGACCGAAGGGCGACGGAAGAACGCCACTGTGTCTACACATTGTATCAGTGATTTCCAATATTTCGAGCAGCCAGTCTGGCTTCGAGACTGCTTTCGTCGCCTTCGCGATGATACTTTGTTTATGTTATCGTTGTTATGCACAGCGCAGTCGTTAAATAATACACTATTTAGTAGTAATAAAAAATTGCAGTAATAGAAAAATTACTGCGAACAGTAAAAGGATGACTAAAATGAGTAAAAATGATTAAAAAATAATAGAAGAATAACTACAAACAGTGGAAGTAATTTTATTTGAAAATACATAGCATAAACTACATAAAAAAATTTAGTAGTCACAGAAACAATTAATCTTGTTGCTACAGTAATTATCTGTTGAGACAACGATTCAATTATTCGATTTAATATGTAAGTAATTAAATTGCGACCCTGCTATTGTAAAAATAAATGTTCGAATAAAAGATACATCTTATTCGAAATACTGGAATAAATATTCAATATACTAAAATAAATGCGTCTATTTTGGTAAAATAAATGCGTCTATTGCGCTAAAATAAATGCATTTACTCTGCTAAAATGCAAAAATAAAGCATCCGGAATCGATCATCGACGGATAGACGTCGCGCAGAGCGCGGCTAAGTCGGTCACCGCGGAGATTACACCCCGCACAAGCCAAAGGTTAAGATTTGCATGGGACCACCGCTCGAGGCTCCGGTACTTGGACACTGGATGACTGTCAAAGTGACTGTGTAACCGAAGAATCCGCGCCGGCATTCGACATAACGTTCCTCCTCGGATAGAGAATTAAATATGACGGGAAGGGAATCACGATAAGTGGATATACAATGGGATAATAGGTATAGAATACGTATATACGGGGGTCGCGTTACAGGAGGCTAAAATGAGCCGGAGCATAATCCAATTTTGTTGAACAGAGCGCTGCGCACCCCCCTTTCTCTTCCTCTTCCTCTCTCTCTCTTTCTCTTTCATTCTCTCTCTCTCTCTCTTTCTCTTTCATTCTCTCTCTGTGCTGCGGCCGACTTTATGAGCCGAAAAGATGGACGAACAGGATTACCAAATTATTCCACGCCGCTTCATTAGCAGATAACCTTCCATTTTTCGGCTTAATTGCCGCGCTCGAATCACACTGTCCCAGAACGCGCCGCGTTCCTTGTCGTCGGCGACCCGTTAAATCGCGAACCCAAATTTGCCAGGCTGACGCACGGCCGGCCAGAGTAGATGAGACCGTCTCTTCTTCGTTGTTTTAACGTTTCTACATCGATGATAAAAAGAGGAACATTTTATTACGCCAATTAAAAGATACAATGCTCGAACATACCATAACGTGGGCCATTTTTTGGACCGAAATTTAGCTAACTTTGACCGACGATAACTCCGCGTGAAATTATGATAAATTAATAATATATTTTTTAAATTAAAGCTTGAAGCTTCCTCTTTAAAACAGTATTTTTAGATTTTAATTTTGATACACCCTCGTCTCTGTAACTTTTTATATACAAAGCCATGTTTGCCATATCGAAAAAGGGTAAACTTCAAAATATCGTCGACTTTGATAAAATGCTCTGACTTTGCAAAATTTTTTTCGAAGATCCCGTTTACGATAGAATAAAGCTTGAAGCTTCCTCTTTAAAATAGCATTTTTAGATTTCAATTTTGATACACCCTCGTCTCTGTAACTTTTTATATACGACGCCGTGTTTGCCATATCGAAAGAAAGTCAAGTTCAAAATATCGTCGACTTTGATAAAATGCTCTGACTTTGCAAAATTTTTTTCCAAGATCCCGTTTGCGGTGAAATAATGTTCAAAGCTTCCCTTTTAATGTAAGACAAACTGTGACCGGCTACGATTTTTTCTCGCGACGTTACAGCAGTTGGAAACGAGGCTTGCCACGGTGACGAACGATCCCGTTTCCAGACGATTTTTCACCGTTCAAGAAATCGGTCCGCGCGGTTAGTTTCCCGGCGATCCGCGGGAATTAAATGTCCACGGGGGAAGCGGCGGGCTCCGTTGTCTCCGCGGCGCGATCGCCCGTTCGTTTTACGTGCAAATGCATGCAAGGCGATCCGCGGAGATTGACCGAAGAAGAAGCCTGGGGGGGGGGGGGGGGAGACTTATCGCCCGGTGATATATCCCGGCGTTGCTGGCTGCTTAATTGGAGATCGCGCGATACGAAGGCAATTTGCTGCGATAAAAGTGCCACTCCGAGGTGTTGCGGCCCCCCCTCCCTCCCCGGCGCAATTAGGAGACTGGGGACGTGAAGGGGAGGACAGCGGGGATGTAAAATGACTTGGAGGGGAAGGCAGCGCTTTGCTGAAAAGTCGTTCGTGATTTTGGAGACTTTGTTTTTTGAAAATATGCTACTTGAAAAATTAGTACGAATAATAAAGAACACTACAAATAATAGAAAAATTGCTACGAATAATGAAGAATTCAAATAGTAGAAAAATTATTGCGAATAATAGAAATCACTACAAATAATAGAAAAATTATTACAAACACTAGAAAAATTGCTACGAATAATAAAGAATTCAAATAGTAGAAAAATTATTGCGAATAATAGAAATCACTATAAATAATAGAAAAATTATTACAAATAGTAGAACAATTCCTGCAGATAATAGAAAAATTATTACAAACGCTAGAAAAATTCCTACAACCAGTAACAATCGCCAATAAAATTGAAAATAAATATAAATCGAACCAAAGCAAAGACGCCATAATTGGCTACGCCACCGTAACCGGCACCGCAACCCTAGCTCGTAACGAAAACAATAATCTGCTGACCTGTTCCCTTAATCGCCGTGGCAGTCGAAGGTTCGCTGGAAAAACTGGAGGGAACTGCGGATCAATGCGCTTTAACGCGTTAATATGCCCCGGCGTTGGGGTTAAGTTCAACAGAACGCGCAGCGAGGGGTACTTACATGGGAAGCCAGCTCGAATGAGGGGAAGAAGAGAGAAGAAGAGAGAGAAAAAGATGGCGAGCTAGAGAAAAGGGGTAAGAGAGAACAAGAAAGAGTATAAGAGGGAGAAATGGAGAGAAAGAAAGAGAGAGAGAGGTGGTGAGTTAGAAAAAAAGGCGACAGAGAGAGCAAGAGAGAGAGAGAGAGAGAGAGAGAGTACAAAAGGGAGAAGAAGAGAGAAAGAAAGAGAAAGGAGGAGAGAGTTCTAGAGGGAAAAAATGAGAGCAAGAGAGAGAGAGAGATGGCCAGTTAGTAAAAAGGCGAAAGAGAGAAGAAGACAGAGTTCTAGTGGGAGAAAAAAAGAGAAAGAAAGAGAGAGCAAGAGAGAGGGTCAAAGAAGAAGAAAAAGAGTGGCAAAAGGAGAAAGAAAAGGCGGGTTAGAGAAAATGGCAAAAGAGAGAACAAGATAGAGTGCAAAAGAGAAAGATACCGAATAAGAGAACAGGCGAAAGAGAGAACAAGATAGAGAGATAGAGCGAGAGGGGGGGAGGAGGGGTGTGCGGAAATCAGAATGCGTGAATCGTCGGAGTCTGTTTTCTGGCTGAGTTCAGCGTGAACGTGATTTTCGAGCACTCAAGCGAAGTGGAGAATGGTGTCCACAGCACGTGCCTCTAGGCTAATCCAGCCATCGTCATTCCCGGCTGACTCCATTTCGCTCTACGTACCTCTGCATGGGGCCCTGGATATAGGGATGAGGCGAGGCAGAACGAAAAAGGACAGTCATCGGTCTGTTCGGTGGTTTAACCGGGAGACAGATCCGAGGAGGTCAACCTTTTTTCCGGTCATTCTGATGCAATCCCCTTTCGCAGTATCATCCCTTGCCCGCCCTGTGTTCGTAAAACTTCGAGCGGGCCACCACCACCATCCACCCATCCCCGGCACCTTTTTAGAGGACCGTTTCCCGGCTCGATCGCGGGCCATCGAACCGTTGTCCTTGAGGAATTTTAACCCCACTACGCTTTGCCTTATTCATTCGATTCGAGAGAGAGAGAGAGAGAGAGACCGTTCGCGGCCGTGATCTTACGGAGAAGTTTTCCCGAGAAGAATCGAAAAGGCGTTCTACCATATCACGATATATTATATTGTGGTATTTTAGTGTAATAATACCGTGGTGATTTATTTTAGTTATTTGGATTGGTTAATTTGGTTTAGTTTAAATAGTTTAGCTGGGCGTAGTGGTGTAATATTATTGTTAATGATTTTGTAGTAATTTGATTTGTAATTTGAATTTGGCAATCTAATCTTTATTATATTTATTTTTCTTTTTACTGGTGGCTATTTATTTTCTATTTGCAATTTTATCATTTTTACTATTTTTCTGTTCATTTATTTTATTTATTTTACACGTTTACTGTGTAGATTATACTATATATTATATACATATACTGTACTATTTCTTACTTTTCCTTGTTCGTCTTGTATTCTTTCATTGTTAGACAGATTTTTATGCAAAATAAAAATTGTCTAGCTCCATTGCAACAAACTGAAGTAAAATAATAGTTTATTTTCTATCTTAGTATATTTAAACAAAACATATGTAGAATATAAAACAGTAAAAATATTACAAGACGCTGAGATGCTGATACATTACTGTCAATCTATCGTTATTTTAATATAACATTACCATAACCTAATATAACATTATTTTAATATAACATTAACATAATCAAATATAACATTAACATAATCTAATATAACATTATTTTAATGTAACCTCAATATAAAATAAAGCAACACAGTACAACATTCCTTTCAATCTCTCTCTGAATACATTTAACCGATTAAAAATAACAGCATCATTTTAAAGTCTCCTAACCACCCATTTCCCTTAATAAATATTATAACAAAATATCTTCGATCCTCAAGTCACGTTCGCATCGACAGCCCACCGTGCAATAATCTTGGTCGAAAGGAGAACGCGGGTCGTTTCGCGCTAAGACGTCGGCTCCGCGCCGAGGCGTAATAATACGTCGTTGAAACGCGTAATTATCGTATAATCCGAAGAGAGGGAGAGAGAGAGAGAGAGAGAGAGGGAGGTTGTTCGACGGAACGACTGCTCGCTAACGAACTGCTTATTGAAAACTTTGTTTCCGCGATAATCGAGAGGCAATCCATATTTAATGCGGCGTAACACAACGGCGCGCGGCGCGCGGCCACCGGCCTGCGCCTCATTTAAGATTCTATTATCGCGTGTAAAATATCCACCGCTTTGAAATGCTTTAAACTTTTATTCCCGCCGAGTGTAATTCCCTTCCTTGGGAGGGAGGCGGCGGTCCCCCCGCTCCCTGTCCTCGCCCACCCAGGAAAACTCGTCTCATTATCTTGATATTACTACGAAACGTCACAAAGGAGCGCGGTTTCGCGAGCAGCGGACGGCCGCGGCCAAGGCGAAACGTAACGGGAACTTCCGTGGAAAAAAAAGGGGTAGATTAAAAAGGAATGTAATTCAGTAACGAGAGGCCGCCGCGGAAGCTGGGATCTTTGTCGGGCGCCGTTCGAAAATACTTCAGTTTTCCGGACACGTTTGGATTATCTTCGCGAAACCGGCTCTTCCGCGTCGGCTACGCCTCGCTAAATATCGCCATTGGTAACCGGCGCGGGAACCTCTCCCGCCTCGTGGAAATTGTTAAGCCCGTACCCGTGCCCATTCGAACCGTATCGCCGGGGTAACAATGGAATTCGAGGATTTTCCTTGCGACGCCAATGGACCCGCGACCGCGTAAAATTGCGGCGTTAAGCACGCGAGTTTAATCAGGAAATTGTCTATTCTCGTTAACCGCGGGAAATATGTTTGGAGTCTTTACGGAAGCGCTCCTGAATTATTGAAATGAGCGCAAATTATTGTTAGTTATTTATTTCTTGCTAATCGGGTATTTTCTCGTTTGAACGATTCTTGGATAAAATCGCGCGTCGTCGACATCTTTATGAATTTTATTTTCTATGTATTTTATGATATTTAACAAAGAAAAAAATCGCTGAATACTGTACAATGTATGTACTTTTAAGTGGTATAATTGTTTTTAAAAAAAAAGTTTACGTGCTTCGCCAGAAAAAATTCCAAAAAATGTATATATTATCATATTCTTGCCAAGGCTTTATCCTTCGCAATCTTTATAAATTTTATTCTGCAACAATTTTCTAACATTTACCAAAGAAAAAAAATTGCTAGATACAGTAAAACGCACGCACTTTCAAGTGACATAATTGCATAGGGGAAAAAGTCCACTGCCTACCACGGAAAAAATTCCCGTAGCGCGGTTCTTTATCAGATGTTCGACCACGTTTTCCGTCGCGTTTCTTCGGCGAGTGGGTCGCGTGGTAATTAATTAGCAGGATGAATCGAGCGTTACCTAGATTAGCTAGATTATCGGGGTGGTTAATCTTGAACAGTGTAAGCATGGTAGTATTATTGGACGCGATATTGTTTCGTTTTAATCGGAGGGAAACAGCTCCTCTGTTCCCCCGCGTTCGCCAATATTACCTGTCACGCGTTACTTCCTCTAAATTCGTGCGGAATGCGCCCATGGGATTCCGATATGGAAACAGCAGATTGATGAGCACTCGGCAATAATTGTGATGGCCGCGCGATGGCGGACCGGGGCGTCGCAGGAGTGGGGGTGAGAATGCCGAAGAAAACAATTTTTGAAAAGAAACGCTGCGTTTTGTCGCTGTAAAGTTGAGAGAAATTTGCAGAATTAAATCTCTTTAAATTAATTAAATTTATATCTTAGTAACGCTGTTTTAACTTTTTAAGAATAATGCGATTTCAGCCATCTTGTTAATAAAGATAGTTATCGCTTGATTGTTTAGCTAAAGGATTTATTAATCTATTTATTAATTCATTACTTCATCTATTCAAAAATTCATTTATTGAATTTTTAATTAGACAGCTACCATTAATAATTTTAAAATCGACTATACATCAATTTATAGTTATTATTTCGATTTGTTTGGAGGAACGATTCAACGACGATCGAAAGACAAAGCATCGACAAGAATCGCGAATAAAATGCGCAACGAGTCGGGGGAAAATCTGCCCTCCCGACCGTTCGAGATATCAAAGTGTATTGGATAGTGAACTATCACCTTTACCGGGGCTTTTATTGAAATTCTTGAAGGCGATCTTGAAAAGAATTCCTTTCTCACGCCTGCGGAATGAGTTCAATGTAAGGGTTCCCTTATAACGTAATTTCATCGGACTGGGATAAGAACGTGCGTGAAAGTATGGACGTCTCTTGGAAAGTGATCAACCGAGTGGCTCCTCCTTCGCCGCGGGTTATTTACAATCTCAACACCAATAATCTTCCTAGAGGAGATTCTTGCCCGATAAAAGATTCACGGACCTACTCATTCCGCGTTTTATAATGGAGTGGGCGAAACCCAATGAAACAGTAATGATGTTTTTATTTGTGACACTTTTTACTGTTTCTGGTCATTTTTGTAATTTATTTTTATTGTTACTATGTGGAATAATTGAGCTATAATTATTGAGTATTTTGTTGGATATTTTGCTGTATATAGTTTCTAATGCTGCATTATAATTTTTATATTTTAGTCAAATGAAACAGAGTCAATTTTATGGAACATATTCACTTATTTTATTTCGTAGAAACTAATAGCTTTTTAAAAAATTTTTTGCAATACTCTAGTGACGAAAATAAATTATCAGACATTACGAGACATATTAAATTCATTCAATCTTTTTTAATTAATTATCTACTTATTAAAATTGAAATTTAAAATACAGAGATTCTAAAGACACAAAAATGCTTTAAATATGCCTTTTTAAAAATTCTCAAGAAAATACTAAATAAATAAAGATCCTCCAAATTAATCACCTTTAAATCCTCCCCAAATATCACTGAAATAATTAAAATTGCCATAACTAAAGTATTAACCAAATCTCATTAATTCCTTAATTTCTAAACACCATAAACCTTCATAAATCAACCCAAATCGATAAATTCCCAATTTACAAACGTCTTTGAATTCTCCAAACCGCAGCGCGCCATCTTGAAATAACCTCGATCAATCCTTTCGCATTCCTCCAGCAACGTTAGCCGATTGTTACCCGATCCATCGACCGAGCATTAAGTCTAATTAATGCGATCTTCGGCGAGCCAGGGGGAATCGATTCGGTACTTGTTGCGTTCGATAATCGCGTACCTTACGGGAGGGTGGCTCGTCGTCGGCTCCGCGAAAATATTCCGCGGGTGTTCCGCAGGATATAGTAGGTACGCGTGTAGCGCTGGGCCCGGGACAATTTCCGGATATCCGCAGGATTTCTGTCGTTTCGCCGCGGCCTTCCCCGGTCGCATCTCGAGGCTCGGCGTTACGTGTCGCGCAAGCCAAAGTCCGTTAACAAGGCGGCGACGACCGTCGAAATAAAACTGTGCGGCACACGCTCATTAAAACTGCTCGCAATTAGTCGACGGCCGAGAGCGGAGCGTCGCCCCGACAACCGGATAAATCCGCGCGCGGATACGTATCGGGCGCAATTTCATCGTCCGCGTCGGAGATTTTCCGCGCGCGTCGCTTCGCCGTAACGAGTTCGAAGTGGCCTCCCGTTTGTCCCGGCCTTAAGAATCCCCTTCGCGACCGGCAACCCTCCGCAAGAACCCTCCGTCCTCCAACCCTTTCGTGGAAATCGCCCGGCAACTGTCCGAACTTTATATAATAAACAAACCGGCGGAAGGCAAAGCGGGAACTTTTCGGCGGAGTGATTTGATTAAAAAGTTTGCCGGGCCAAGTGACCGGAGACTCGAGGTTATCCGGGGTGGGGTGGGGGGGGGGGCTTCTTCATACGCGCGGCTCTACTCGGCCGATTAGTTCGCCGGTCGCGCTTCTCGCCCGAATTAATCCCGTTTCATATTCTCGTTTCGAACTTGCCAGCTGCCCCCCCGAAAAATTCGGCGGCGGGGCGTTCGCTGACACGCGAACTTCGTCGGCGTTCAAGGAGACGATTTTGGAGGATCGATGACGTAATCGGTGGATCTGACGCGTGAGAGGACTCGGAGGAATTGAAACAAGGTTGTTGGTATTTTGTGCATTTGGGAGATTTGATGTAAACGATCTCCACGTAGAATAGAATGAACGTTTTCACTGTTTAACACGTTCAGTGCCGATAATTAACAATTAAAATCGCCGGATAGTTAAATCGATATAATTAATTAAAGCGAAATCGGAAAGTGAATATTAATCATAGGGGATGACGTTAGAACCCTTTGGCATTCTAGACTTAGAACATTCTAGTCAAATTTAATTTGTTCAAATATATTACGGTAAAAATGAATTTTCAAGATTGGCCAGAAATTAATGTCAGCTATATTTGACATTAATAACACGGCGCTCAACGTGTTAAAACAAAAAATGTCGACAGATGTCTCGTCGCCCGAATCGTTGCTACTAAATTACAAGATTCTTTAAAGGTAGCAGTGAGACGATTTGCCCATCGTTTGACTTCCTTTAGATCGATGGCCGGGTTTAGTACACACACCGCCTTGTAGCCGCGGTGCGCGTCTCGAGTCTCTGTATCCGAGGCGGTGAATTTGATTTGAAGACTCGCTCGCAGCGTGGAATATTTTGAAAGAATTATTCAAACACGAGGCACGGGAATCCTTTCCGTATTTTTCGTCAAAGAAACTTACGTAAATTGATGGGCTTTCAGAGCCGGCGGAGAATATGAGAACGGGCACGCAACATTCTCTTCTCTCTCTCTCTCTCTCTCTCTCTCTTGCCTTCGTCTCGCGACGACGAGACGCGGCGCCGCGCGGAAGAACTAAACTATTGCGCTCTTTCTGTCGATATCCCTGACTCGTTATCGTGACGTTATCGTCGAATGCACGTCGAAAAAGGGTATACGACGGAACGATACCGGGCGAGCCGGGTAAATGGTATTTTTCGTAAAAAGAAACAGAGCGAACGCTGCGAGACGGGGATGGGGTGGGAGAGGGGAGGATGGAGGAGGAGAGAGACGGAGAAAGAGAGCGAGATGGACTGAGAGAGAGGCTAAGAGACTAAGGGAGAGATAGTAAGAGAGAGGCTACGAGACAGAGAGAGATACTAAGAGAGAGGCTAAGAGAGAAGCTAAGAGACAGAGAGAGATACTAAGAGAGAAGGTGAGAGACAGAGAGAGATACTAAGAGAGAAGGTAAGAGACAGAGAGAGACACTAAGAGAGAAGGTAAGAGACAGAGAGAAATACTAAGAGATAAGAGAGTGAGAGGCTACGTGACAGAGAGAGAGAGAGAGAGAGAGAGAGAGAGACTAAGAGAGGCAGACACCAGGGACAAACAGAGACTAAAGCAGACATAGTCCAAGACAGACAGAGACCCATACAAGAAGATAACCTAAAAGAGAGAGGCTAAGAGAGACACAGAGAAAGAGACGAAAATAGACTAAAAGAGAGAGAGAGAGAGAAACATAGTGGAGTGCAAGGGGGTAGGAGGGGCGACGGTGGAGCATCGAGCAGACAGAAAACGCGAAGAAATCCGAACGAGGGATTCACTGAAACTTGCTTCCATCTTGAACGTTCCATTAAAGACGCTCCCGGTGAAATGAAAATTTTCGAGGTGTGACGGCGCACCTCTCTATCCCGGCGTGGAACAAATAAAAAGATGAGACCGACGGGAAATGCTCTCGTTTCATCGGCTCTAGAGAGCACGGAATTTATGCGCGCCGGGAGAAGCGACAAACAGGTTCGTTTTCTGATTCATTGTAGGCGTCGAACTCCCACGGTCTCTCTCTCTCTCTCTCGATACAGACGCGTCCGCCGAATTCGCTCTTTATTTGCTTGGATAATATTAGACTTCGTCACCTTTCAATGTTTATTGGTAAAAGAAAGCTTCGTTGATTGGTTAACATATTAGTCGGAGCGAGAATGAAATAAAAATGCTATTGTTTTATTTGGTTTGGAGAATCTATGTTAAAATGTATAAATGTCTGTGGTTTAAGAAGACGGTGTTTTAACTTAATATTGTTAAAAGAAGAAATTAAAAGATGTTAAGAGGCATTGTTAATATAATATATAGTTAACCATTGAACAATCCTCTTCCATTCTTCGATGTAAATGGCATCGTGAAATTACGCATAATTCAAAATAAAATCTTGATAGTCAAAATATTATTTATCTCAAAAGTTTCAATTTTTTAATGGTTAGTTCGTTCTTTAACCCTTTTGTTGGGACAGTCCGCTCCACTGAAGAGACGCTATAAAACGATTCATTTATTGCCTTACATTACATTATATTATATTGTATTTCACTGTATTGCATTCTATTATATTATGTATATTATATTCACATACCATTGCATACCGATTATAACCAAAACCTGTATACAAAGCAAGTCGCGCGGACGCCGGCTATAATCGTAGTAACGAAAGGGTTAAAAGCGAAAAATAAAACCCACAGCGTCGACCTACGAAATAAACATTTACCACAGAAAAATCTCGACGCACTTCCGGTCTAACCCCGCGATTATTCTTCAAGGTACGAGCCTGTTTCACGGTATTTGACTAACGTAGTTATTTTCTCGGTGGACGCGACGGTGCATGCCCGCGGACTCGTAATATTCCGCTCCGAGATCCACGGTCTTTGAGATCCGTTCATTGCGCGATAAATCACGTATGAGATTTCTCAGAGAGAAAGCGCGAGAGAGAGAGCGAGAGAGAGAGAGAGTAACGTCGAGAGGTCGCCAGAGTTCGAGAGTATCGCTCAGCTCGTATTCTATTTCCCCGTTTTTCCAGCCTGACCGCCGTAGTTCCCTGTTTTCCTTTTTCCCCATCCCCATCCCCCCGCTCCATCCCCCACCACCACCCCCTCCCTCTCTCGCCCGACTTCCTTCTTTTCCACGCTCGGTCCTTTTCCCGCGACCCTTTTGACCATTCACCGATAATGTTACGATAACGAGTCAATGCTACCGCCGTCGAAGAGAGCCCCTCCCTCTCTCCCTCCCTCCCCCCTCCCCCCGGTCCCTTCCTACGCGAGAAATCAAAGACCAGCATCCTTTGTGCGGCCGAAGAGACCGCGCCGCGCACACGCGCGAGGAGAATTCCGCCTCCGTCGAGATTTCCCGCGATTCTTATGGAGAATGCCGGCGGAGGCTACGCGGGCACCGTCGCCGAACAGAACAGATATTAATTGGGCAGATTGTCGCGTTGATTTCGGTGTGCTCGATGCCTGCGAGTCGGACGCCATTTTGATTGAGCATTTCACACGGTTTGAGGATCATTTCTGGCTTTTTCGGTGGAACTGTTTTAAGGGAGCGTTTTATTTAATGCAAGCAATTATGCAGTATGAAATGTATATTATATACAGTTATATGTTATTATTAATATAGTTATTAATATTATATTATTAATAGTTATGTGGCGTTATTATATATTTTTTAGATATTCTTATTCATTTTTATGTATTCTTGTGTCTTCTTACAGATTTTTATAGATTTTTATATATTCTTATGTATTCTTATATATTTTTATACATTATAATACATAATTTAGTTACAGTCTAATTAAGTAAAAGTTTATTTAATGTCAGTCTACTCAGATCCAACTAAAAAAGTATAAGCACTCCCCAGTTCAACTTTTACAAACTAATACTAAAGAACAGTTCTTTTTAATTACAAATACAACATCAGCTAAAAATCATAAAATCAAATCCATCGAGAGTTCGTCAACCGCGAAGCCAATAAAAGAAAGACATCCTCCGAACTCGCGAGAAACAATCGCGCGTCGCCGCTTGAACGGTGAATTAAATAAACAGAATATTCCGCGGGGCCATTCGGCCGGTCGATATTCCCGATTAATAATTCCCGTAGTTTGTTGTAATCAAAGTGATAGCCTCCGCCGAGCCGTGCAACGTTAATGAATGTCTTAACGACCCGTAGCAATAGTAATTTAGAATTTCTCAAGAATCTTGACGTCGTCCTTTCCCGCTCCGGATCTAATTAATTCAGTGCTACCCGGCTCTCTCTCCCTCTCTCTCTCTTCATCTCTCCCTCTCCCCATCTCTCCTCCCTCCCGTTAACGAATTTTGAGAGCATTTAATCGCTACTAAATTTCCTGTCGTGTCTTGTACAAGCGCGGAGCACAGTGTACGGTGTCGATCCTGTTGGTTATCCTGATCACAGACACTTCCCTGTCGGCCATTAATATTGGACTAGTATTAGTAATAATCCCGGAGATTGTTAATATCTCATTACCGTGCCGTGTAACGTTAGTTGCGGCACTCGATGGAACTTCAACGTTCTAGAAATAACTTTCGGCACCGGGGCTGCACTGCGACGACGACTTGACGCGCGTGTATCGCGGCGAGCCGTTCTGTCTCGCGTTAATGCGATAGAATCCATTATTCAATCGCCTAATTATCCTATTTTTACGAGAAGCGATAGAATAGAAATTAGAAATAGAATTAGAAATTCAGCGAGATTTGATAATATACTATTTCTAAAAACCGTAGAAATATCGCTGATATTGGTCTGTATTTTTTTAGATATTCAAAAACAACGTTTAGTTGTTTTCAAACTTGGAATTAATATTTTATAATTTTTCTCTATTGTTTAATTAATATTTTTCTATTATCGCTCTAGTAGAATCAAGGATAGAAATTAAATTCAGGGAATGGACTTAATTATTGCTATTTATTAAGCAACGATTGCGATCTATATAGTAACTAATTAATTACTTAATTCATTTCTCTAATTTCTCTCTTTATTTATTTAATTATTGGACAAGCTACGACGCCTTATAATAGGATATAAATATAAATAACAATCTACCATACAAAAATAGAATAAGCTTTATTTGAGCTCTCGTTATCGACGAAATATTACTTATAATCATAAACAAATCTAAAATATCTAAAATATATTATATATAATATAAATATCTAATCCAAAACATCTTTGAATACATTTAAAACATTTTTCAAGCCCGAAAAAATAAAAAACGCGGCTCCGTTTCCGAACGTTCGTTCGCGGTTCGTCGGCCGCAGTTTTCGGCGCGCTCGCGACCAAATCGTATCTTAACGACACCGGCCGATTCGTTACGATAATGAAACCGTTCTTTGAGCAGCGTCGCTAAGTAAACGTCACACAAATTCCATCGGCGGCCGATACGATTTAAATTCATTGGTTTTATAGATTCATTCAGGCCGGTCGGCGTCGACGGCGGTTAACACGGCCGGGCCGCCTGCGAGGGAGCTCGACGGAACACGCCGGCCGTAATTCATGTCCATGTAATTAACATCGGGGAAAACGGAGTGTTTCCACTACGCTTTAAACGATCTGTAAACAGTTTTAAATTTCATTCGATCGGTCCGCGCTCGAGACCCTCCGCCGACTGTTTCCACGGGGGAGGGGCGAAAGGGGGGGGGTGTCCGCGCTGTTTCCGTCCACTGATAATAATCGAGCAGAGCGCTGTTCCGAAACTTTCTTTCCGCCGATTCGAAACAAGCTAGTACTATATAAAAAAAAGAAGAGAAGCGTGGACGGTGAAAAATTTGCAACTTGGAAAATATAGAGAAAACGCTGTCGTTCGAACGCGTTTCGCCCGGAAGTTGCTTCGAGAAAAAAAGGTTAACCCATGATGCACCTCTTAATTGCATTGTGTCTAAAAGTTAGAACGGTTTTTTCGGAAAATATTCCGCGGACGAGCGTCTCGCGGTTTAATTGCATCTCGCTGGAAATAATTCGGGGAGGTGGGGAGGGGGGGAAATATTAAATCGAGAACGTCTGCCGCTCGTTTAATCGCATTGCGTTCGCCCCCGCGCCCCGGCGAGCTTGGCAATTTAGAGGCGCGTCGGAGAACGCGCTCCGTACTTTTTCCTCCGTAGTTCGTTCGATCTTGTTTTTAATGATTCCGATCACGGAGGGGGGGATCATCGCGCGGAAGACACCGTTTGAAGTAGTAAAATTAATTGCAACGTGACCGTGTTATTTCATGCGGGGGCTTCGTACGCGACCGACGATGATACGATTTTAATGAGCCTTTATTGGCCGTTTGACGCGAGTGCCCGGGCAATCGTTACACGAAAACACGTCCAATCAATCGTGTGACGTGCATCGTAACGGCTAACACCGCTTCGCAAATTAATTTGAACGGGCCGGGGGGGGGGGGGGGGGGGAGGCGACTGGCGCCGCGACGAATCCTTTTGAGAATTAACGGAAACTCGCGGGAGGACAATCGGAAAAATACCTGCGCGTTTTACTTTATTCCAGGCGTTAAAGATTATTATTATTGGCGTAAAGATTGTTAATTAGCGTCGATCCGTTCGAAGCGGCGCTGAAATCAATGGAAAAGTCTGTCGATGGAATTCTTTGATTTCTCGATGATTGTGTTCGATGATTTTTTTATGGGGACAAATTATAGTATTGGACAGCGTTGTTTGTGATAATTTATCGTCGAATGATTTATTGACGTGCATTTAATTGTCAAGATTCAAGTTGTATCGTTAGGCGAAGAGAATTTTTGTTTCAGAAGTGATTTATTTTGAGGGCGGTTTTAACGATGATTTATTTCAATGATAATTTCTTTTAATAATTTACTTTATCGATGATTTGTATCAATGGCGATTTTAACGATGATTTATCTTAATGGCGATCTATTTTAACATTGATTTATTTTAACGTCGATTTATTTCCACGATGGTTCATTTCAACGACGATTCATCTCAATGGCGATCTATTTTTACGATGATTTTTTCTAATGATAGTTTATATTAATAATGATTTATTTTAATAATGATTTATTTTAACAATGATCTATTTTAATAATGCTTCATTTTACTAACTACTTGTTTTACTAATTTTCACATAAATAGTTACAAGATTACATTACGCTGTTATTATAATTATTATTACATATTTACCGACTACTTTTCAAATCGTGAAAACGAAACGCGCATAACTCTGACTATAATAATAAATAATTCGAAGAACAATATTTTAAGTCACACCCAACGATATTCTAGCATTCCAGTGACACATTCCATTATTGTTTAATGAAAAAGTAGCGACCGAAACGATTTATAAAATCACCGAACCCTTTAAGGAACAATCGAAATCTCTGTTCCGTTCGCGCCGAAGCTCTGACAGCTTCTTCGGACCGGTCTCGTTGCGCAACAACGGCGTGCCAGACCAGTCGAGATTCCACCTCCCTCCCCAGTACAAAGACGAATTGCTAATTGCTGATTAGCCCTCCAATTAGTTCGAATCGAGCCGCGCGTCGCCAGACGGAACAGCGGAATCGGAAAAGAATTATGCGCGCGATCGAGCGCGGAGGTGGGGGGGGGCAGGGGAGGAAACACGTGTAGCGCTTCGCCGCCGCGGCGGAAAGAAATTTTCTCCAATTATGCGATTTGATTAATGGGTTTTTTATACCCGGTTACGCAATCGATCAATTTGTAGGTACCCGGTGTCCTTCTACCGGCGTCCACGCGTTTCAAACAGCCCTGATGAAAAATCGCGGGACAGGCTATATTTTTTCATCTGCAAAACACGGAACGAGGAAAAAAAATAGGGGGGGGGGGGGGGGGGGCTGGGGGGGGATAGGAAAAAAAAAGAGAGGACGAACGTAGCGCGCGTTTGTATAATACACGGGGAGAAAGGAAATTCTTTGAATAACAAAGAACTGGCCGGGCGCCGCGCGCCGGTCCGCCTAATTGCACCGTCATTTTTCGATGTTCGTAACGATTCGACAGGTTCCGCGGCAGCCGCTGCGAGCGCGCGTTTCCAACGCAACTGCAGGCCCCCCGATTTTCAATCTGTCGCTATAAGATATATACAGCGTGTCGTAGAATCTCGCCGGGTAAATAGCCGCCATTAATCTCCTGCGGAATTAAATGAAAACGTACTGCCCCGGCGCACGGGGCGAAAGATTTTTTCGGAAAAAATAACGCGCGCGAGGTCGCGAGCGCGCTTTTTTTCCGCGCGACTCCGCCGACGCTGCGGAACGGATTTAGGGTATACGTCCCCTTGAAATTCGTCTAATTAAAAGTTCGTCCAAGTCGGACAACTTTACGGCTCCCGCGAAAATCGAGTGCCGGTTACTACTGCTACTGCTGCTACTACTACTGCTGCTACCACACGGCGAGCGTCGAATTTATGTTTCGCTCGAGATTCCGCAAATTGCTCCCGCGAAAACGACTTCGAGAGCGAAGATCGAGTTCTTCGATTGTTATAAGCTCTTTGTGGACACGTTTCGTGGGGTAGTTTCGGACTGGCGAGGTCAGGGCGCGCGATCCTGTGTTTTAAGAAGTGTATTAGTGATTAGGTTTGTTTTACTCGAGGAAGGTTGTAATCTATGGTGTTGTAATTGATTTGTTTAAAGTGGGAAGAGTTGATCCAGGAATTTGTTTGATTGAAAAATGAAGAGTTGTCTGAATAATTTGTTCGACTAAAAAGTAAAGAATTATTAGAATAATTTATTCCACTAAAAAGTAAAGAGTTATTAGAATAATTTATTCGACTAAAAATTATTAGAATAATTTATTCGACTAAAAATTATTAGAATAATTTATTCAACTAAAAATTATTAGAATAATTTATTCAACTAAAAATTATTAGAATAATTTATTCAACTAAAAATTATTAGAATAATAATTAATAAAAAATTATTCGACTAAAAATTATTAGAATAATTTATTCGACTAAAAATTATTAGAATAATTTATTCGACTAAAATATAAAGAATTATTAGAACACTATATTCATCTAAAAAATGAAAAATTGTTTCAATAATTCACTCTACGAAAAACTAAAAAATTTGCCAAAATAAACCGAAACGAAACAAGCTTCAAATAAAATATTAAAATTGAACTACCACACATATAAATATTTAAAGAATCAACCATTGTAAAGCGATTTCTAACATTCCTAAATTAACGAAGAGTATGAAACGCCGTGTCTTGAAATGTCGGCGTCGAAACGCGGGACATTTTCGAAAACGATCCCGGCCCGTCCGTGTCCCGCTAATTTGCGTAATTACGGCGCCCCGTAGCAACAGAATATTGATCACACACGCGAACACGCCGACCGGGAATAAAAAAAAATATATAGAGCCGCCGCGGGAACGATCGCGCCGCATTCATGATCCAGAATGTCTGAATATTATTCCGCCGGTCGAAAGCGCAACTACAACGAGTTCCGGTGTACAGCGATTGGACACGAATAGCAAATCGATTGACGATTACTGAACCGCGTGATTCGAAATACAGGGTTCGTCAAAAGACTCGAGCCACCGCCGTGCCGCCATTACTTGACGAACCCGGCCGCGTAACGCCGACCCGAAGATATTCCGCTGCGGAAAAAATGTATTTCTTTGAACAAATCGAAGACTAAATGTTATAACTGTGTGAAATGATCGAGTCGATTTTTACGCGTCGAGTATAATAATTTTAAAAATTGTAAAATCGAAAAATTGATTTGAGATTCAAAAGTTCTGTTGCATGGCATTGATGATAAGTTAATAAATAATTAATGATCGAGACGATTTTAACGCGTTAAGTATAATAATTTAAAAAATTGTAAGACTGAAAATTGGTTTGAGATTCAAAAGTTCTGTTGCGTCGCGTCGATGATAAGTTAATAAATAATTAATGATCAGTCGTATTGCATTAATAAGGATATTAGGGAAAATATAGTAAATTGACATACGTAATTGGATTTTTAATCCTGAGAAATTTTATATATTGTTATTTAATTTTACAGAATAAAGTTCTTAGTGTAAGGCTATGTGCATAGAATATTGATAATTCTCTCAATATTCTTGCATTTTAGTTTGACAATAAATTATATAAATTATAATATATTAACGTGAAAATTGAATTTTCAACCTTGAGCAATTTCCATAAATTATTACTTAATTATACATAATAAAGTAAAGACAAAAGCAACAGAGAATACACGAATTAATAAAATCTCCCCTAAATCATCATTTCTATCTATTTCTAACTATACTAAAAATTTCTGAATGCACCACCGACTGCTCCAAACCATGACTACCCTAACCAAAGACTGCGCTGAACTAAGTCTCCACCGAATCGTCCGAAACAACGCCGAAAGACCGCCCCCTCAACAGCAGAAATTTAAACAACGTTCGCTATTCGTTAACGACCGGGGCGGCGAGCACCGCGGCAAGTAGATTATCGTCGCGGCCATGAATTCGCGCGAATTGCGGCTCATAAAACCGGAAGCGACTTCGAAAAACACCATTTCCCCGCTGATAGCTTTGTCCCGAATTCCCGCCTCATTTCCAGAGACGGAGAACTTTTGCGGGAAAGTTCGGGACAAAAGCTGCGGAGGACGGAAAAGAAAACCGGGCGCGCGGGCGGCTGGAACAGACTCGCGGGGTCAGTTTACAAATCGGTACGAGGGGGAGGGGGGAGGGTCTTGGTGGCCCCAATTAACCGAAACTCGGGCATCGACGTACCCCTTATCGAGAAGGGGTCGGAGCGTAGGATCGCGGGACGATATTATGCAAATCGCGGATCGCGACGCGAGCACTCGAATTCGGCGCCGGTTTTAAATTTTCCCGGGTTTCAGCGGACCACGCCAAGATGTTTCTCCGGGCCGTTTCCGCATTAATGCCCCGGAACAGGGAATTACGGTGGGGAGCCGGGGGGTGGGGGAGAAAGGGGGAGAGGGGGTACCAAACAAAACGATCCACTCCCGCGGAAGCGGCGCAATCAATGTAATTGGCAATTTTCTCCCCGATCCCCCCCCCCCCCACCCCTCTCTGCCCCTCGAAGTTCGATCCCTTCGTCGGCGTTTCACGGTCAGGCGGCGCGCGTCGTTTTCTCTCTTTCAGTAGCAGAAATCGTGTGTTTAAACGGCGACTAATGGACCGTTTATTGACCGAAACACTTTTCGTACGGTCGATCGTTGCACAAACTCGATTAGCGTTCTCCTCCACTTGATTATCAGTAATTTCCTACCCGGGGCAACGGGACCGACTTCTTCGATAAATATTGGACGATGAACGCGGAGAAACAGTTCGCCGATACCGATTTCGGCGTGCCGCTCGACGCGACACGCTCCCACGGCCAGCGAACGTCGCCGAAAATATCACCCCCCGATTACGCTCGTTCCGTTTCATTTGCCACCGAGGAGCTTCCCCCTTTTTTCGGGGCCGGGGGTAATTTGTTTGTAAGTGGCTGGGCAGTGACGTTGATGAAGGAAATTAGGGAAAGGCACTGCTTCGTAGCGATTCTAAAGCATGGGTTATTGTATTTATAATAATAATTGTATTTATTATTTTGTGGGGATATTTGGATTATTAGATGGTAATTTTGGGGTTGATGTTAATGTTATGCCAATGTCAATGTCAATATTAATATCAGTATCAATATCAATATCAATTTCAATATTAATATCGATTAAATATCAATATCAATACCAATATCGATTAAATATTAATATTATATTAATATCAATAGCCATTCGACTAAATATCAATATTAATATCAACAGCGATTAAATGTCAATATCAATGTCAATAAAATACGTGAATCAATCAATACGTGATATTTGAGGTTAAATATCACATAACCTAAAAACGCAGCTTATTCGCATTACCTCATACACAAAACGTCACTATGCAATATAATCTTCACAGAAAATAACATCCAAAATCTCTACAATACCATTCAACAATTAACGCTAAATAAAATAATCAAATTTAATTTATTTTCCTTACATTTTAAATAAATATCAAATAAAACGAACCATTTATTTTCATCGAGAACATTATTAATCATAAGAATACTACGAACAATTAACTTCTCCAAATATTATTATCTAAAACCTTTTAATTGTTTAAGGAACTCTATAAACGACAACGCTCGGTTGTGTAAAATTGCCATTGTTAAGAACACGAGAAGAAAGGGACGGGCAAGTCCGCGCAGATTTTTCTAAAATCGCTTATAATTATTGCCGAGTAGTCGCAGCCGCGTTTGGACTTCCGCGAAGCGACTTCCCAACGGAGTTGGAAATTTTCTCACATTAAAGTTTCGCAATAAATTTCCCGTCAAACAGCGTTCGCGAGCGCGAGCCTGAGATTATGATTCTTCAGCTGGGAAGAAAAAGGAATTAAAAGATCCACCTGGAAACCCTTATCGCGGTCCATAATGTACCCCAACACACTATCTTCCACGCGTCGCGTCCTTTTTCCTTACTTTTTCTGCTTTTTGAAATTTTTATTATAGTATTATAATATATTTGAAACGCGAGAATTGTGTAACTTATTATTATTATGAAACCTTTGCATAAATTATCGTATTCCATTTGAGTTTCATTTATAATATTTTATCTGATTTTCTTCTTTTATTTTATCTATTTTATTTTATTTTTTGGTATTGAATGTTATGAAAAATTTTCTTTAGGATGTGCAATAAAAATATCTGTCGATCGCCATGTTTGTTTCTCGCTACTTTCTTCTTACTTTAATTTATAATATACAAACTTATTCTTAGATAAAATTGTTACTTATTACGTATAAATAAATACTTATTATATATATTTATACATACTTATTACATAAATTCGATTCAACATAAATACAAATTCATTCAAATTTATTTCAAACATGTCCGATGACAAAATACCGGTCGCGAGAATTCGTTTGTTTAATAAAAATCCTGTCGAGGAGGATGCCCGAGGAAGCGAGATCGGCGAAGGAATTTTTTAATTTATATATCGATCGTGCATCGCCGGCCCTCAGAAAGTGTGTTCCCTCCCGCTAAACGGGAGAATTGCAATTATATACGTTCGACGGCGCTCCCCTCCCCTCCCTCCGACCGTAGCTTTCATCAGATTGATACTTTCCTTCTAATTTCTGCCGCTCGCCGGCTCTCGTCGGCGAGTTCTTTATTTATTTCGCTTGTCTTTCAAAGCGACCGAGAAACGCCACGGTGTCTAGAATGTATCGAACCTCCGTGTAGTAGCACCGGCCAAAGTAATTGCCAATTTCGCCTTAAATCGCTGGGGCTGTCTCAAAGAACATTCTTCGGGGCGGGTAAGTGAATAATGGACCACTTACCGATAAACTTGTCAAATATTTAGGTACTTTAAACCGGTATAAAGACGCGCTACGGAGGGAACCTGTTTAACCGGTTCAAAGTTCCGACCTTTTTTCACCCGTCGACCAGCGCGACGCGTACGATTCGCGCGAAATCGAAGCCGCGAATATTCGTCCCCCCCACCCCCCGAAAAAAATATCCTGCGAATCGCGCCAACCGCAAATTCACCGTATTCGATTCGTTCAATAATATATATTTTTTTGTAATTAGAAACCGAAGTAATTTCGATACGCGTCGAATTCCCACCCGTTACCGTCGACGCTCCGGTCGTTGTTGTTTAAACAAATAATACTCGATCCGTGTCAATCGCGGCTGTCGAACCTATTATCCCGGCCCCGCCTTTGCAGTTTCATACGCGGCCTCCCCCCTTTAATTGTCCCGATCATTATTTTTGGTCGAATCGATTCGAACAACTTTACACGGTGTATCTTTTATTCCGCGCGCCATTGTTGCCCGGCCTCTTGTTTGTAATCAGCTTTATCGTTGTTCCCGACAACGGTGATCATTAGCAACTTGTATCCTACCGGTTCGAACGGTTTTGTTGTAACGGGGCCGGTTGTTGAATCGTTTCTGCTGTTTGGCGAATTCTGTCGGCCTTATGACACCATGGTTCAAAGGTGGTTTCCTATGGTGTTTACAAGGTATGCGAGAAATATTTAACAACAAGGAAATGGGGGATTCTTGATCTTATTTCGAGCAACTTTTTCCTTTGCGAAAATTCAATATATAGCTTTATTCAGGAGTTATTAGAGAAAAACAGTGACCAATGAGAGACGAGTACTCGCGTGAATCGCGCTCGCTTCTCATTGGCCACTGTTTTTCTTCAATAACTCCTAAACAGAGCCTCGGAGAAAATTTTTGTAAAGGAAAAAGTTGCTTCGAATGACATCAGGAACCCATCATTTGTAGATTGTTAATGATTTTAGAGATATTCTGTTTATTTTTAAATAAACCGGTATCTTTAATTCGCTCGTCTTTTCTTCCATTTTCCTTGGTTAGCGGAGCCGTTTCTTTCGGCCGGTTCTCCCTTTATCACCTGTGTATACATGTAGAACTGTGTAATTCACCGTAATCCCAGCCTAATGTCCGATAACCTTAAGTATCGCGAAAGCTTTTTCGGAGAACGAATGAAACGCGTTAGCTTACCGCATACTCTCTGCCCATTTAAATCGCCAAGGAAAGAACAATTGTTCGGGGCTCCTTAAAAATACAACAATTGCCCTCGGCCGCTTCCTATAAATTCCTGCATCCCTGAACCGTTACTTCCGCCAACGATCGTCGAAACGCAAAACTTTATAGGCGGATAAACCTTAAAAAATTAATAACGATAAATTAACGATAAGTTCCTGTTGATTTTTATTTCTAGAATTATATAAAATTATGGAAGCGTTTCGACGAGTGTTTGTATCAATGTTAAATAGATTACAGTATTTTAGGCGAAATAATAATAGTTTATATCAATTGTTTAAAGCAGGAGTTAAGTCAAAATTAATTTTTATAATAAATTACTTCTATAGTAATATACCATAGATTCTATTCTATAGATACTATTGTATAATAATATATTGTAGAATCTATAATTCTGTAATAAATAATATATTATAGTATCTATAGTTCTGTAATAAATAATATATTATAGTATACTCTTTATCCTTTGTAAATTTATCAACGAAATTATAAAATAACAAAATTTATCGATCGAACTATGTCACCATTAAATTTGTCAAACGAGTTACGAAACTATACCTCGCAGGAATCGTTCTCGTTTACTCTATAGTTCGAACGCTACGGTCGCGTTTCTAATTCGACGTTCAGCGAAATACGCCGGAAAGAATGTTTGATTTGATTCGGATGCCGCGCGGGTTTCCCCGCGGAAAAGTGTAAACTCGCGTAAACTTTCCTCGGCCTAATGGATTTTCATTTGCCGTGCGACGCGCGGTGGAAAACTTCGAGATCAACAATTTCAGCGGGCGCAAATATTTGTTTCTCGAAGGCGGACGAGGAAGACGCGCTCTCTATCTCTCTACCGCGGGGGTGGTCGCATTAAAATTGCAACAACCGTTACCGGTAAACATTTAAGCAATCGATATAATGCCGGCGCGGTTCCGCGGAAACCTTTCGCGGCGTTGCAGCAGCAGTCGATGCCGCGGACGAGCCAGAAATTGACTCGTATCACTGCGCCCGGGCCCATTGGTAACGGACGACTCGGCGCACCGGACGGTAAATCAAATAAAAGCGCCATTAAATTCTGTTCAATCGTAGACACCATAAACGCGCCAGATCCGCGAACAACTCGTAACTTACACTGACATCCAAGCGGAATCATTGTAAAACCTATTCTAGGGTGCTTCAGAACATGGTATTGGTATAATAATAATTAAAAGTGAAAAATATTTGAAATAGTAAATTTTGAAAAAAATTGAGCTGAATTAATTAAATTAATAGAATTAAGAAAAGTTGCCCGTGTCGATCGCAGGAAATATAAAATTAATTGAAGGTTATTTTTTTATCATTTTAAATATTATACAACGAATGCGCACCGAAAATCGACTAATGCTAATTTCAACACACTGAAAATAATTATACGACAGCAAACGCGCTGATATTTAGTTACAAGCGCCACCCTATAATTAAACAAACACCCACGATCTCGAATAAATCGGGCAAACGACAATTGTCAGGTGACGCTATATTTGTTTATTACACAGCGAAACCTCGCATCCGAAACGAGACAATGATGCGACCACATACAAATTGCACGAGCGGGAAGTTCTGGCGGAAGTGCTTGCTCGAAAAAAAAAAGGCAGGCCGAATGCATTTAAAGTATCGGATTCGGAAGATAGGGAGAAAATGAATGTCAGACCGTCGAATTTGACTTGCAGCAGCGGGCGGGTCTAGTCACGATTCCATCGCCGTTCAAATGTTATTCTGTGTGCACTGAGACGTGACCGGAACGTGTGAACACTGGGGGTCCGCTACGGCTGATTCAAGGAACACTAAACTGTGATTGAACGGTGACTGGTACCCGGGATTGGATCGTTGCTGCAAATGAAGGGCTTAAGCTGATGGGGGGACATTTCGAATGAGACAGGTCGCCAACAGGACGAATTTAGAAATATCAAGTGGTAGCAGCCGGCATTTATCGGACGTAGGGATCGTACGTGCGCGGGCCTCCGTCTTTACGGAATGGTTTCTCGATCAGCGTAATTAGTAGACCGTGGATTTTACGCAATTATGGCAAAAATTAATAAACGTTGGAATAGTAAAGGATTTTTGAAATTAATTATTATTAAACGATTATTAAAAGAAGAAAGAGAGTCGTTTTTAGTTCGTATCTATTGCTATTGACGAAGACGATTTTTAATTACTATGAAAATCTATAGTTTACTAATTACATATATTTACTATAATTTTCTATAATTTAAAGAATTGTTCAACGATGCTCGTGCTATATTTCTAAAATTCTCGATTTACATTTCCCATGACTCAAAAGTCAAATGAAATAATAAATTTTGCTATTAAAAATCTCCGTGAACAATCCCCTAATTGTTACGATTTCTACAACAAAGCGATAACAAAATTTCGCGATTCCAAAGACGATCGAAACGTGTCCACGGAGTTGCATAAAACAACGCGCAAAAAGACGTCGAAATCGTTCCGATCGGTTTGCAAAATCTCTACAGAAACGCGATGATTTTTCGGAGGGGGTGGTAAAGTTTCGCGAACGCTTCGGACGAATTTCGGAGAGAGAGAGAGTGCAGACTGAAAGGTAGCCGGGGTATTTGGCCTGAAACGTTGGTTAAGTTGAAACGCGGGCGAAGAACAGAGCCCAAAAACCGAAGTTCCATTTATTTTCATACGCCACTTACGTGGCCTTTGTGCGGGATTGATCGAAACCGTTTGACGTCCTCCCCCACACCTCCCCCTCCCCCGACCGTCCATTGTTCCTGGTAATTTTTGATCGCGCAGCTCGAAAACGTTCATCATTCCGCTGATTCCTCGCTTTGATATCGCGAAACATGACCGCGCCCCGCCTTTCTTTGTCCGCGGCCGCGGCCGCCGCGGACTATTGTCCTGTTTTTTTCGAAAACGTAAAAATATTACGGTTTCGCCCCGTTCTGAGGTTTATTTTGTCCCGGTGCGCGCGACAAACGCCCGCCGAAATCGATTTCATTGAGTTTCGTACACTCTATCGTTCGGATGGCGGAACACGGGGCGAAGAGGGATGACAGGCGGCGGCGATGGTGCACGGGGCGGGGGGAGGGGTGAAGGGCGAAGGGGCGTGTCGACATTTGAGCGCGGGCAACGACGGCGAAACTTTTGACCAATTACAACGAAAAATAATAGAAGGTGTACGCGCGCTGTTTTTCAACGAAATGCTCTCGGAAAATTTATCGAGTCGTCCTGGCCGGCGACCGCGCGTCAAACGGCAATTAACGAATCAAATTTGATTCGCGAGATGCGTTGCTTTTTATTAACTTTCCGGCATGTCTCTTTTATTTTCATGCCTGGTTTCGTTGCTCGATTCCGCGTGTCTTTCTTCTTTGAAATGTTAGTTAGGGAACGTGTGCTGAAGTGTACATTGAGTGTATAGTGTGATGTGTATCGAACTGTAGTTTAAACGTATGCTATAGTGTGTATCGAGATGTACGTTGAATGTACATTATGATGTATGTTGAACTGTATATTGTAATGCACGTTATAATATATATCAAACTGTACAGTAAATGTATATTACAGCGTGGATGAAATTGTATATTAAACTATATACTGAACAGTACATTAAATGTACTTTATGACGTATATTAAGCTATATATTAAGTGTATATTATAATGTATATTAAACATATATTATAATATATATCAAACTATATATCAATCATATACTATAACATATGTTAAACTATACATATATATCATACGAAATCATTTTGTAAAACATTTTTGCTATCTCAAAATGTCTATAACTAATATTGACTTTTATTTTTGATTCCAGGGACTACTACTATGACAGGTGAGTGATTGCCATCCCGAACACAACGTTCTCCCCTAAAACAGGTAACACAGAGACTAAACCTACTAATTAAATCCTGCAGTCGAATAATCATTCAAAATATTCGCATAAAAATTCGTCAAATCTATTCGTAACATCGTGCGAATAAAATGTCATTCGAATCGCGATCAACTTAATGAACAATAATTATTTCCACCGTCCCACCTCTCAACTTTGCGCGTTACGTTCCTCTTCAGCGCCGAAGCGTTTCCTCGCAGTAATAAACGAATAAACGAACAAATAAACGCCGCGAGATCGATCCCTTTCACGCGTAGCGTGAGAGAAATTCGAATCATTTTCGGTCGGCAACTGCGTGAAGTTGCATCGAACCGTTCTACTCGCTAACAAATTGCCTCGTTCCCGGATCTTGCGAGCAAATGGCCATATTGGGAGCGGGGCAGTTTCGAAAATCAAGCGCATAATTTGTCGTCGATGGCGTAGCTGCGACCGCCGGACCGTAAATCGCAATTATTATACCAGAACGCGACGCCTCCGCACTGCCGGACTCGCGCGAGCGCGCGTACACGCGACACGCAAGATGAACAACGCCGACAATATCGAAGTTCATTAATTTATTTTTCCGCGTCGTCCCGGTTCGTCGCGCGGACCCGTTTGTTACCTTCTGACGTTGATTAAGCACGACTTGGTTGAAAAACCGACGATGATTTTCGGTTCGACGATCGTCGTTAACCCTTTCGTTACGGAAGCCGGGGATAGTCGGTGTCCAAGCGATGTACTGTCTGCAGAAGTGCAGAAGTGTTCGCGCGATTTGATGTACAAGTTGCGACTATAGTCGGCATTTGATACAATGTAATACTGTTTATAATACAGTACAGTACTGTACAGCATAGTACCTTATAATACAACGCGGTGCAACACAGTACAATACCGTATAATAGAATGGAATAGAGTTCAACACAGTACAATGTGGTATAATACAGTATAATATACTACAATGCAGTCAATACAGTACAATACAGTACAATACAGTACAATACAATAAAATGTAATACAATATAAAACTATAAAATGCCCATTCCATATCGTCACTTAAACGAAGGGTTCCACCGTAACGAAAGAGTTAAAAGAATCGGCTCCGATCGGTAGTTTCAAATTCCCGGCGTGCCCCGCGCATTTCATCCCCCGAAACGGTTCGATCTTTCGCGAAACGAGCGATAAATTACCGCGTCTGTGATCCATGCGTTACGCGTTTTAACGAGATCGTTAATTTGATTAATTAAAATCGGAAAGCGGGCAAACGAGGCGGAGGCCGTCGGCGCGTCGCGCGGGTAGGTGGAGAGGGGAGGGGGGAGGAGGGGAGGGCGATCCGGGCGCGCACGGTTCTCTTTTATTCGATTCGCGCCGATCGAAGCGCGGTCTCTCTTTATTCTGTTTCGCGGGCCCCGCAATTTTTTAGTTTCGCTTGTTTGAAACCCGCTCGCGTGAAACGCGATTCCGGTTTTCATCGGCCGCGGCTCCCGTATCCTGTTTACGCGTGATTTCTGTGTCTCGACTTCCCAGCGCTTCTCGTAACAGCCCGGCGAAAATGTTGACGAATTATGCGAACGGCTCGCGTTGTTAATATCTCGTATGGAGAGATTTTAAATCTCGCGGTGCTTGTGGATTATACGTTTTATTGATTTATAATTTTTGGATATATATTTATTATATCTCTTTATACTGTACGTGTTTATCATATTATTTTGTATTTTACATATTTATTATATTTTTGTGTTATATATATTTATAATACTTCATCTATCATATATATTTATAATATTAGCTTGGAAACTATGAAACGGGCGTTTTTATCTAGCCTATGTGCAGCTGCGACGCCCGTTTCATAGTTTCCAACCTGATATTTCCTGTCTTATACACGTTTGCTATATTTTCTATATTATACTCACTTACTACGATCTTTCTATTACACATATTTATTACATCTACTACATACTTTCATTATGTATACTATACTAAATTCCTCATATTTTATATTTCACAATTATCCACACTCTTTCCATTTCTATTTATTATTCACTCACGCAACAAAAATTCTCTCAATTCCACCTCGCGCCTCCGTCAACAAAGTGTTCTCCCCCGCGGAACGAAACCACGATCATCATCGTTATTGTTTCAGACAGCTGCGACTCTTGATTAACGAATACATTAGCGTCCACGGCTAGTCACAAATTGATCCTCCTAATATTTGACATACGGCGGTGCGGATTGGTGCCCGGATATCGGCTTTCAATATCGCGGGACCAAAACCCCATTCGGCGATATCATTGACGCGTCCCCCACCCCCCGGAGACAATAGCGACGAAATTTCGTTTTCCGAAACGAGAAGATAAATAAAGAAACGCCGGCGCGCGGCCGAGCAGAAAACCGTATCCACGGGTTTACCGAGGGAATTAAGAGCGATGCATCTCGCGCGGCGTCCGCCGGCCGTCCCAATATTTTTCGATAGCCGGCGCATAACTTTTTTATCGACCGGATATATCGCGTAAACGTTCGACGTAACCGCGCAGCGTCCGCGGCGAGTCGATGATAGGACGGCATGGACGATGACGACGGCATGAAATTTCGTGCCATCTCTGAAATTTCGGTGTCCGTTTAATTTCTAGGCGACGCGAATCGATGATTAAAAGAGGAAGAGCGACGGAGACGCGGCCTCGTTGGCGGGGCGGCAGGGAAGGAGGGCGAGAGAGGGGATGGGAAGGGCGGTAGGGATCCGAGGGAAACTCAAAAGGATTTGAGCAGCACGTAAGATCTTGTGTCATCGTCAAAGGAGCCTTTCGGACGGTTCATTTAAAAGCTTCTCCCTGAAATTCTTACGAGCACTAAAAGCGCTGTTTTTTCGACGCGGATATACTGCGGACTTTATCTAGAAACTCGCGCTCGCGCGATCTCCGTCGCGGCTCAAAGATGTATTAGGTTCGGGGAACGCATTAGCTTCTCAGCGCAATAAATACCACTCTTTCGCCGTGTCTCAAAGTCGTGCCGGATATCTCTCTCTCTCTCTCTCTCTCTCCCTTCCTTCCTTCCTTCCTGCCAGCGTCGTCGTCGCGTGCGTTTCGCGTGCCGCTGCTTACCTGCAGAATTAATAGATCGTCGCATCAAAGCGAACCCCGGCGCGCGCGCTTCTTCTTTTCGATTAATTCACTTTACCTTCGGCCGATAGGGCCGGCTTAAACCAGCGGCGAAGGTATCGGTTCCTTTGCCGAGTAATCTCTAAACGGGGGATGATATCGGCGACTGTTATGAATCTTTCATGCGACGGTGTTGTAGCTGGGTTAGCGGACCGGTTACTGTGGTCCGGTTGATTCGCTTTGCTTTTGGATGGAATTAATTTGATATTTCAGTTATTTATTGGGGTTTCGGAGTTGGTGGTTCATTGCGAAATACTGAGCTGTTGTATGTATGTTTATGTTAAATATTATTTATTGTGTATATTAGATATTATTTATTCTATGTGTATAGTAGATATTGTTTATTCTAAATATAGAAGATATTATTTATTCTATATAGAGTAGATAGTATTTGTTGTATATATTATTCATTACTTGATAGTTTCTATATTTATAAGAATATTGTAAAATGCTCGTAGTCCCTTTGTGTCACAATCGCATAAAAAGGAAATAATAATAAGAGGAGACTCGAATTAAATATTTCTATTAAAAAGTAGATGTGATAAATGAATAATAAAATTTTAATATATATTGTTCGACAAATGCAAAATTCTGTCCAAAAATAACCCAAATGCTTCTTTGAGTTTAAAAATTCTTTTACTTCGTTTAACCCTCCACTATTATGCAATCTTTAAAAAATTGTCACTCAAAAACTAGCGAAACTATCGAGACACAAAAATTTAACAATACAATTTGAACATTCCAAAACATTATTTCATTCATCAGAACTCGATACTTCACTTTTAACTATATTAAATTAATTATTAATTTCGACTCAATGTGATTAGTGAAGAATTGACCACCCTCAATTTTCTTTTTCTTCTTATAATAATTATTGCCGATATTATTACTTAATATAATTACTATTATTATCACTATTACAATTAACATCATTCTCTTTCTCATCCTCATAATTATTACACACCACCCCTCTTATTTAAAGATAAACTAATGAAGTTCTCCACCATCCATACTTAATCCGCCCAAACACCTCAACAAACCGTCGCAACCGCCTATTAATGGAACAAATAAATTCACGCATCGTCGTAAAGAATCCAGGATAATGCGCCTGGCAGCGGGACCGGCTCGCTAGGGAGAACTTTCGACCGATATATAAATAATTCGAGCGCAAGCGATGTCTCGCGTCGAACGCAAAGAAGGCGCCGGTCGATCAAATTCCGACAATTCGAGAGCGCCGGCATAGAGAATCCTCGAGGAGTGGACACAGGCAAAATCAATACAGAGAGAGAGAGAGAGAGAGAGAGAGAGAGAGAGAGAGAGCGAGAAAAAGAGAGAGAGAGAGAGACATGGCGGAACGGCCGGGATTAAGCATGCAATAAATAGTCTCGGTGGATTTTTTGCGGCGCCACGGTCCGAGGCACGAGACGGCCGCCTCTCGCTCTTCGGCGGCCTAGCGTCGCGCGGAATCCTAAATTATACGGGAATTCTGTTCGCGAACGTGCGAACAAATAGGATAAAAATGGCGTTTCAACCGGCTTCCTGCGTGCACCGTATCCCCCGCCGTTGAAATATAGACCCGGGGGTGGCGGAGGAGGGAGAGGGGGGAGGGGGAGGGGGTGCCGTGCAAGAGAGCGGCACGGCACGGCGGAACACGCGCAGACGGGGTCCGGCCAGTTTAATAATTATTATCCACGGTCACGTGAGCATAATAATGTTGGCGTGCTTTTGATAATTGCGCGTGCGCCTGCGTCTCTTTATGCCGCGGCGTCGCCTTTTTTTTTTCTTCTTCCTCTCTCCCCCGCCATTCAATCAGGGTGATCTTTGTTCGCTTCTTGAGCCACCCTGCAGGCGATTAATTGGAGAAGTATCCCCGGGACGAGGGGAACGGGGAGGGGGGGGGGGGGGGGCCGGGGGGGGGGGAGGGGCCGGGAAAAAAATGATTGCGTGCTCCCACCGGAGTAATTAAGTGTTAATATATCCTGTCGTGAGCGTTCCCGTCGACTAATTAACCTTTTACGCTTCGTTTGCTACCATTCACGAAAACGTGCACACCGACCCAACCTCTCCCCCTCGCCCCCTCTCTCCCTATCCCTCCCCCCTTGTAGTCGGTGACTTGTTGCTCGTGCGAGGGGTGGCCGTTGATATCTCAAAGATCGCGCGGCACAAGTGCGAAAAAATGTGCCGGCTGTTACGCCGCCGGAAGAAATCCGTGGCCTCTGATTGCGCCATTTTGACCCGCGTAGGTTTTTTTTCTCTCGAAGCATGCCAGAAGGAAATTTCAGGCTCTTTTTTCTAAATTCTCCTCGCTTGTTTTCAAGCGGATCCAATAGTTTGTTAAACGCGATCCGTGTGAAAATATAATTTCGTTTTCGTTCGCTGAATTTTTGATGATTTTCTGATCAATTGTTTAAGTAATAGTGTGATCTTATTCGTAGTGAAAAGTGTTTCATGTTATTATAACTGATTTAATTTAAAACGATTTTGGAAAGCCAAATGAAATTTATGTGTGATTCAATAATATTTAATCGAGTTAGTAAAGGAGTACAAGGAATTTATATTATAAATATCCAGATCATAATTACAAACGTAGAATTATTTATCTTCTCTGAATTTTGCTGAAACTTAGATTGTAAATTTGTATACAATATTACCCAAAGAAGAAGAATATTCAGAATACAAAGAACTTGCATTATAAATGTCCAAATTATAATGAAAACCGAGCAATAATTCACTTTAACAAAATACATCAAAAATTCAGTGAATAATGCCAATAAATTCATATAAAAATAAAAACCAACTATCCACCCCGAAAGCTACGCGATCATCGATAAATCGCTTAAAAAATTAACAACCCCTAAACCTAATTTCCAGGGTTGCTCCCATTCCTCGCTGAATTCCACCGACCAGGTAGCGTTTGCATCGAGAAGGGGTTGGCGATCGGGCGAAGCGGTTTCGCGTCGAGGACACAGTTTTGACCGCGTAAAAAAACCCGCGGTGTCCGTCGGACATCTCCTTTCGCTTTAATTGTTGCGATTCAGCGGGCGTTCGTGACCGGGCTGGGAAGCGCGTGTGCCTTGTGCGCGCGGATGCGTCGCGGAACGGCCGACGGCTCCGAATAAAAGTCATAAGCCGACGGGGGATGGTCCGCGAGGGGGGGTGAGAAAACGCGTGGCCGGTGGCCGGGCGCGGCACGGCAGCGCGGAACGGAATTATAACCGTAGGAACACGCGCGCGAGCCCTTTCTTTCGGGGCAAACACAACGACAAACCGCGCGCGCGCGCGCGCGCGTTGTTTTTCGTTGCTTTATTAATTCTCCGCTCCCGAGGCCGCGACGCGTCGCGACGCGGACCGTCTCTACGCTACGCCGCGCCTGCCTGTTTTCTCCGCTCCGTTCTTCCGCGTACAATCTCCTCTTTTTTTCGCCGCGGTTTTTTTGCCGCCGCTTTTTTTGGGCGGAGGGATGCAGGCCGCATCACCCGCGTTCCAACCCCCCCCCCCCCCCCCCCTCCCCGCGCGGACTTTATATTCCGTCCTTGCCGCCGCGCCTTTAAATATGCAACGTGTAACGCACGCGACGCTCGCGGCTACGCACGCGGTCGCCCGGCATTGTTCCCAAGCCAGAAAGGAATTGATTGCTTTTTGACGGATGCTTTTTACCGGCGTCTGTTCTACCACCCACCCTCTCATCCCTCATCCCCTTCCGATCCTCCGCATCGCCAATTCCGACGGGTTTGTGTTGCTTTTTTCGATTTTTTCGAAGGATCTGCCGCCGGCTCGAGCGAGCCGGACACACGGCGACGAGGATTTTTATACGCTTGTGGGAAAAATTAGTAGGCGAAATGTGGTATTGCGAACGCGCAAGGGGAGTCGGAGATCCTCTCAGCAATCCTGTTGTGCTATTTTTAGGTCAGCGAAGTTGGCGGAAGATGCGGTACAGTTTTATTCGGTTTCGTGGTTTTATTATTGGCTTTTGAACAGTGGTTGAAGGGAAGGGTAGTTTAGTTAGGGGGACAGCGAATTTAAGGGATTGGAATTGCAGATTTTTATTTGGAATTGGAATTTCTTTAGTGAATTTTTCGCGAAATGTAACTTGCTTCGGGGAATTGTACGACTATTAAAATTCTATTTATTGTGTAATATTGGAGAGGGTTGGTAAAATTTATTTTATGATGTGAGTGAATCTTGTAATTAATCTGTAAAATTGACAAATTCGATGAAGTGATATTTAATCCATGAAATTTAATTATTTTCGATAAAATTATAATTTCTGTTGTAAAATTGAGATAACGTAGTTGAATGCAAGTTGTACTATAAGACTGAGAGAATTTGGTAAAATTCAATTTACTCTATATAATTGATAAACCTTGCAAAATGAAATTCATTCCATGAAAATGAAAAATCGTAGTAAAATTCAATATATTCTTTAAAATTGAAAAATCCTACCAAAATTCGATATATTCAATAAAATAGAAAAATCCTACGAAAATTCAATTAACCCTAAAAAATTTAAAAAACCCACTAAACCACAACATACTCCACAAAATCAGCATACCCTATGAATCCTAACCTATTCGAAAAAATAGTAAAACTCCATTAAAACGCTACTCGTCCCAGAAAATCGAGCAACGTCGCACCGACCCTTTATTTTCAGTATTCCGCATCATCGATTGATTATTCGATAGCGATGCGAAATTGGTAGAGAGGGAACTTCGTTACGCCGGACGTTGTAATTACTTTACTTTGTCCCGTTTCGAAAGTTTCCGCGCCCGTGAGGGGTGCGGGCTGAAAAAAAATGTTTCTTTGAAATGCGCCAACGAGCGGGAACAATTGTACAAAGGGTTCAGCGTTATTGAAAGAGGAACAAGCAACGTTTTCTTGCGAGTCAAAGGAATTCGACGAAAAGTTCTAACGCGAGGCAAAGGATTCCGCATCAGAAAACGACAGCGCAAGTACCTTCGACTGTGAAATGGAACGGCGGAGGGAGGGAGGGAGGGAGGGAGGGAGAGGGCGGAAAAACCCGGTCGGTGCAAGCTGCGAAATGAGTCGACGGTAACTTCCCATTCAACAATTATTCAGCGCCAGGTCCGAAGACGTAGTTCCCCACCCGATATAATAGTGCTCCGTGGAATCTCAAAACAACGGGGTAACTGTTAATTCCGTCTGAAACCCGCTATAGTTCCGTATACAATGTGGCACTGAATGGACGCGACCCCGTGTGCGTGCAAAACCGGTTCAGGGTTCACGCGTTTTTTATCGTCGGATTGTGGATTTTATAGATTTGTTGCTGTTAGTAATTTATTACTATTATTTTTATTATCATTGTTACTTTAGTCTATTATGATTATTCTATTGCTATTCTATTGCTAAATTAATTAGTATTTCTATTATTAATTTATTACTATTATTCTTATTGCTAATATTACTTTAGAATATTATGATTATTAAATATATTAATGTTACTATTATTAATTTATCACTATTATTCTTATTGCTATTATTATTTTAATTTTTTATGCTTATTAAAGTGACTATTACTACACTTAATACTACTACCATTTTTAATCTTTTACTATTATTCTTATTACTATTCCTACTACACTTTATTACAATTATTAAATTCGACTATTACTAAGTTTATCACCAATTCATTTCCCAAATAGATTAACAAGGAAAACAGATTTTTATTCGACCACCATTTATTGCACTCGAGCTAAGTATTTATTTATTTCGTTATTTGTCATTTATTACCGTAAAAAATAAATCTAATCAGACCAACAACAACCACGGATGTAATTACCATCATTTCTGTTACGTATTAGGTGCACGAATTACTTCATAGCTTTCACGGTTAATCGATTGTAATTTTATCTTACCGGAGATTCATTAATCACTCGGAGTAATTGCACCGACTGAGGTTATTTTCGAGAGTGTGTTTCAGTCGCTCGCGCATATAATCAGCGAATTCGCGTGGAAAACAAATAGATCAAACATTAAAGAGCCACAAAAAATCACGAGGCAAAGTGGACAGTTGAAAAACTCTTAAAAACTTACCGATTAGTATATTAATTTCGTGATAACCCTTCTATAACACCCTAGATATATTCATAGATAATACTTTGTTATAGGGAACCGTGTTATTAAATTATATGCTATTAAAAAGGAACATTTATCTTGGCAAAATATTTGATCACAATTTGATATAATTATCACTACTGTTTTTATTTGATACAACTTGATGCAATTTGTAAATTATAGAATTGAATTTCACAACTCGTGCAGCAAGCCCTTAACAATATTTTCCATAGAAATAAATTTGATAAGAATTGTTTTTAAGCGTAGCATAACAATATAAAGCGACGCTTTAGAGTCGTCGCACGACCTCAAAGGGTTCAACAACATTTCTAGCACACTTTGCAAAGAAAGGGACCCTCCCTTGCCCTACTATTTCCTCCCTCGACGCCTTCATTTACCCTCAACCCTTTTCAATAACACAAGCATTCGAATTTCATAAATCATCTGCGAAATTCTCTCCGCCATCCTGCCGCGTTCTAACGATCGAACCGGTTAAGAACAATTACTTTCTTACTGGCACCGAAGGGCCGCGGGTAATACAGTTTCGTCGAAGGTGAAGGCTCGCGGGGCCGGAAGCGTTAATTTGCAAAAGATGAAGCATTCGAGAAGGGCCGTCGTCCGTCGCGGCAAGATTTCTATCGCGTGTTAACGACGTCCAATTAAGTAAATGGCTCTCCTATGAATTTTCTCTATCTCGGGACTCGGAAGATTAATTACAAATTGAATTGGCTTGCTGGTTCGAGGGTGTAACAACTGGGCTATGGTTAGACCGGGGCGGGCCCCCCCCACGCACACGCCGAAGGGTGTCAGGTTAATTAGGGACATTCGTCCCTCAAGACATCGCTTTGTGACTAGGAGGCTTAACCGGACACGATGCATCCTGACCCCTAACAGCCACCCCCGGCCTATAAGCTTGATCCCCATCGACATACATTAAGTGCACGGATTTCAGATGTCTATCTTACCTGTGTCAAATTAAGTGTCACCTGACGGTGACGTCGGATCTAATCGGGACGACGGAGACACGGTCGAAGAATCGTCGCGACAACACTTTAGCGACTTAAAATTATCAAACGAAACCATTCGCTGGTAATTCAGAGATTATCGATTACCGTGGATCTCAATTATTCGAAATACAGAAATTATTAGACGAGATACATAGTAACTTAATCGATTGTTAGAAACAATAGCTCGAGAATATTTTAATAAAATCTGACGATTTAAAATTAATCATCGAGAGCTGCGAAGGAGAAATTATTTTTATTGACTGTGAGGAGTTAATTAAATTGAGTGATTAAATTGAGGAGTATGTAAGGACTCTGTATAATATTTTTTTATAACTTTATTGTTTAATAATTCACCTGATCAATTTTATAATAAATATAAAATATAGTCTTTAAATACGTAAAACAAATCTCGCAAAAATCGAAGTAGTAGCTTCGCAACTAGCATTAAAAATAATTCCTGCCATAATTCATCTTATATTTTTTATCCAAAGTCCTGTGAATTTCTTGTCTAACCATAGCCAATTACCAGGTGTATCTTGAGCAGCGGCTATCCCCGCCGAACGCGAAGAGCCATCCGTGTAACGAGAGAACCGCGATCGCGGCGCGTTCATCCGTCGAATGAATTTAATTAGCGAAACATTAAAAGATACTTGTTGAGGGTCCAATTAAGCTCGGACGTGGCCAAATAAGGTTAGTTAAAACTCCGGCATGAATTGAGGTTTTTGCGTTTCCCCGGCGGAATTAGGTACGACGCGCGCCGCCCTAAATACGGCGCCGGGAAGCGGCCGCGAAAAAATAAGCGCCGCGAAGAATTCGGCCGGATTATATTTTCGACCGGTCTCGCTGATAATTTTAATGTTTAATTAAATCCGCGGCGGCGCGGGAACCACAAAGGAGAATTACTCGCGTATTTATTAACCGTTTGCACTCGAATGGTGACTCTCAGGCACCACTAATATTGTTCTTTCACCCTTGAAAATAATTTTTACAACAACAATGTTTAATTTTAGAAAAATGATTAAATATGGCACAGTTAGCATGAATAACGAGAATCAATTTGGTATATATAAAATACACTTCGTCGCTCAAAATAAAAATACTATAAGACAAAAATATGATTTTAGATTTAGAGCTAAAATGGCTTCGATTGCAAAGGGTTAATACTTCTGCTAACCGGATAACGGCGTCTCGACGTCTTGCGCCAAGGCAAACGACTGTCGTACCTGGCCGAATAATTAAATTACTACGCGAAGGGATCGAAATTGGGAGGAACGGGACGGTCTTGATATAAATCTCGGTTACACGAGTACTAAATAGAGGTTAATCGTAGCTATGAAACGATACCCTGAGGGATGGATATTCCTGATTAACTCGATACCCTTTCTTGCGCGCGCGCGCGCCTCCGCCGCCGCCCGGGGTATCATAGCTGCATTACGTTCAATTTGTAGCAAAATTTCAGCTCAAAGGTGAACGGACGTTGACAACGTTCCCATGGAAAATCTGTTTAACACGTTCCGAGGGCAATATTCGTACACTTTGCCCGGGTCCATCGAATTTGTCGCCTGTAAACGGCCGACGGATTTTTGGAGTCGGCCAAATAGCGTGACTACTTTGTAATAATAATGATTTGCTGATGCGTTTAAAGGAGGCGATGTACGCCCGTTTATTTATTATATATCTCTGTATATATAATTGTATATGTAAATTATATTTAATATATTTCTGTATATAAAAATAGAAAAATATAATATATACAATATATCAGTGAATTATCCCCTTAAATACATCAGCAAATTATTATTGTATAAACTATAATTATAATAAAATTATATAAACTAAATTATTATATAAACCTTTTATAAAAGTTTGGAAAGATTTGCTGACGATATAAAACAGTGTAAAACGAGTTAGAGTAAAAGAAATGGAAAATTAAAAAATAATAACGATAATGAATAAAAATTAAACGGTGATAAAAGAGAACAACTAAACGCAATAATTAATAATAATAATACTCAAAAGTAATAATAATAATAACGATAGTATAATAAAAGTAACGATAATTTTATTTTTCGAAGTATCGATATCTTCTTGAAAAGAATAAAATTGCCAATTAATTTAACCTACTTGAAAACGTGATATCGAGTTCGAGCAAAGGAAACGACGTTCCGGTATGTACAAATTACGTTCTCAAACTTTCGATCCCGTGTGTTCTCGCCGGCGCGAGAGCCCGGTTTTTGAGTGACAGTTGTTTGAAAACTGAGCTCGGGGTCTCCGAGTGTGCCAACACGGCATACGTGTCTCGCATGGAAAGTGTTCCGGCGGCTGGTTTGAAATACGTTCGATCTTGACAGCGATACCCCCCCCCCCCCGTCGAAACGGCGCATTTGCCCCCGCAACGTAGGCGGTTCAAACATTTTATTCACCGTCCCGAAATTGCGGAAACGCCGATATATATATATATTTTCCTCCGTTCGGCCGCGATCGCGTTGTCTAATTACACCGGGAATCATACCTGTTCCGATAACTACCTGCAGTCGATATATTAATCGGTTAATTGAATGCGAACATACGCCCGCGGAATACGTAACAATGCTCGAGTTACGATTACAACAACGGTGTGCAACAATGGGGGATTCCGCTGATTACTAGAACAGTAGCAGAATTTAACGATGACGCGCCGACTCGCGATTTTCCAACCCACGTGTCGACTTAAGGTTATGATTGGTAATAAGGTAATAATATAATAAGGTAATAATTGTTACTATTGTTTCTATCGATTGCTGTTGCGATCTGAGAATTTTTATTATACTAGATCGACGATTTTATCGCAATCAGAGTGTCGTTATTAATTTCGACAATATAATACAACACGATAGCATTAGATTCTAGCTTTCGATGCAGCGTTAATAACAATTGGTGATAATATTAACCGTACCATTTTTTGTTATATTTATTTACAGTTATTTATATTTAAATTTATATTTATCCTAATCAAATTTGTTCAATATACATTGGTACAAAATGTCCTAAAAATAGTATTTCATTACCATCTCGTTATCATCGACAAAATGATTATTATTATTTAATACAATATTGAATCAAAGTAACAAAGTTGCAGAAAGTAATAGTAACGGTAGGGTTGATTAAACGCTACCACCGCGTCTCGCGAATTGATCTTCGCGCTGGCCATCGCCGGAATTGTTACAGCCGTAGGATCCCCGGCACAGCAATTCCATCGCGATGTATAATGTAACATAGTATAATAATTATTCGCCGCAATTGCTAAGTAGGATAGATTGAAGCGAACGGCAAAACAGGAGTCGATAGCGCGGAGGCAGCCGGCCGGGGGTGTATTATACAGAATTGTTAATGGCGTTCCCGGCTAAATCGCCCGGCTACGCTAACTCTTAACTACTTCCAATTAGCTTCGAAGTTGGATCAACTTCGGCCAACAAATAATTAAAACCGCAACAACATGGTCTCTCGCGCACGACTGCTCTCTCCTCTGCCATCGCGCGAGCACCCCCCCTCCCTCCCCCTCCACGGTTTACATTGGAAAGACAGGGGAGGGGACGGCTCCGTGCTTTTTCTTTCCGTTAACGACGCGAACGTCGACGTTCGGTACTCGGACGATCGAGACGGGGGTGTCGTTATTGTGCGACCTCCTCCTCCTCCACCCCCCGCAGGAATCTTCGGAAATTAAACAGTCGGGCGATTTACATTTGATTGTAGGTCACGGATGTGCCACGACGATGGCAAACATTTGCCTTATGAACTGCCTTGGGAACCTCTGATGATTTGAACTTGTGCTAACTCTGCATAATGGCGTCGGGGCTACGGTGTAATTGGCGAGGGTCTACGCGGTGCCGAGAAGTCGGGCTTTCTAGATCATTTTTTTATTTTTAGATATGGATTGTATGTTTGGTGTATATTTTAGTTATATATTTCATTAATATTTAATATATTGAACTATAGAGATATGGATTAGATATTTGATATATATTTTAGTTATGTATTTAATTAAAGATATTGGATTAATATCGAATATATTAAGACACTGAAATATGCATCAGATAATTGATATATATTTTAGTTATATGCTTTATTAATGATATTTAATTAATACTGAATATATTGACATACTGAGATATAGATTCTATATTTGACACATATTTTAGTTATACAATTTAATACAATACATTTCAATGACACTGAATACTTATTTATTCATTTTATCAATATCAAATATTTAATTTATCAAATATTTATTTCTTTAATCAATATTAAATACACCAAACACATTTAATTAATAATACCATTTAAATCATATATTTGAGATATACTTGATATACTTTAAATTTTCAAAGCTCCGATTTATCCTATTTAATTCCACTGTATTTTACATCTATATTCAAACCCCATGCAACCACAAAAACCTAACCTATTCAATAAACTACCCTTAACGCAACCCTCAACGTCGCCACCGCGTCGGTAGAATCATCAAACATCGAAGGAAAGCTAGAAATCCTGTCGCAAAATGCAGCCTCGCTATGCCGGAGCACACAGGTTAATTAAACAAATTAAGTAGCTGGCGGGAATGATCAGGCGTCTCGCGTCGTTTTCGAGAGATTAAAGGGTTGCGGGACGCCGGCGCGACGGGGCGCCGAAAAGTCTCGGACCCGGCTCGCGCTGGTTCGCTTTTTGCTTCCGGTCGTTGGAGCGCCGCGTACGCGCCCGGTTGCCGCTACAAATTAGACGATAGGCGTGCAACGTAACGCCAAGTAGTTTGAAACTGGCTGTTAAACCAATGCAAATTACTGCAAGACAATCTCCGTTGTTGCGGGCACGGTGTCTGGATGCTGGCGTAAAGGGGGGGTTGGATATGGAA